>NC_133778.1:40923113-41077340 GCF_003597395.2 Chelonoidis abingdonii | reverse complement strand
ACCAGCCTCTTTTCTTCAATAACTTACCTCTCTTCTTTCAAATTTACTTTTTTTCCTCTAAACCTTACTCAGACTCTCTTTTTTCCTCTTTACACTCTCTCATACTCTTCTTTCAACCTTTTTCTCTCCATTTACCCAACCACCAACATACACAACACTTCCCCTAGTCAAACACATACACACACACATTTTTTCAAAATGGCCAACGGCGCTATACTTTGGTGCCAACGGAAATGGGAGGTGGGAAGGTGGGACATAAGCCCTAAAAGGGGTGTGGAAACCTGTCAAAATTGCATGGTGATGAATACTATCGAGTTTATTACTACTAACCAATTTTAATTTGTACTGTTGTTAAAAACCTTGCTATAACTTGCATTGTAACCTGAATTGAATTCTCATGTTTTAGAAATTTATAGTAAATTAGTTAGCTTTATACTAGCTTATGGTTTCTTTTTAAGAGCATAAAACATACCAAATAGGTTTTCTTTGATTAAATGGACTCTAATTAAACATTGATTAAACCATTTGTCTGAGCACCTGAAAACCCTCTTGTTACTACACAGCGCTGTGAAGGAGTACATAAACTCCTGCAAAGTTGCCATTCACTGAGTGATTTCTACAGTTGATGCTTTTTCTGATTAATCTAGACACTGTGATACAGAGTAGATTAGCAACCTTTAGCTTTCCCTTTCAGGACAGGGTAATTTCTGGAAACATCATTTCACAAGTCAAGGTAACAGAGTAATTTAAGATAGGATTTACTTTGAATTTAGATAAGCATGTGCTATTTCTTTAACATAATTTCTTTCTCTCTCCCTCCCAGGGCCCCTTATTCACACCTTAAAAAGTATTAAATAAAAAATCATTAATAGAGGTGGCAGGCATCCCTGACAGGTAGCTTAAAAAAGAGGAAGAAAAGTTACTTAGAGGAAAAGATTATCTCTTTAGTTTACTTGGGCTTCAAAGCACCAGTCTGAACTGCAGTTCAGGGGACTAAGTGATATCTCTAGTTGGTACCTTATGCTGTCTGGCAGACTCCTTTTGAAGCACCTGGCTAGTCAGCTGGTATTGGTTTGGCCCCCTCCTTCCTAGGGAAATAGGATGGTAGGGGCAGCCCTTTCTAGTGTTGTGGTGGCCTAGGAAGATCATCTGAATCTTTACAGTTGCAATTCTAGTTCAGTCCATCCCTTGGCACCTTCCCAGAGATCTGAGCAAAACAGGGGATCACCCTGATAGCATGGTCCAATCTGAGCTGAGGGTGAGTGAGCTTGACTTTTGGTCAGACTGGAAAGCCGGATCTCTTATTGGCAATTCAGTAATGACATACATCACTAGACTACAACTGATTAATCCAATAATATTAAAAATCATGGGATTAGCAGGAGTTGACCCACAGATGTGGCCTAGCTTCCCTCTTTTGTGCAAGTACAGATGGACAGTCTTCACATGATCTGTCTCCTTCAGTCACCCTTCCACTCATTCATTTAATTCTCACTAGGTTTTTTACTGGTAAAGAATTGGGAAACTAACTATAATTTTGCTTAATTGGATAAAGGCTCACCTCTTAGCAAAAGAGTTGTCAGATTTTATTCATATAAATCCTAATTAAACTAGGGAAAAAATATTGCTAGGACAATGTGGGGGAAATGGGCTTATTTACAAAATGTATTCCTCCAGTCACTTTTATGTTGTAATTTGCACTCTGATAGTAAAATGTTCAGTTATTTTTGAGTGGATTTCTCTCTCCCTATGCCTCTTTAATTTCGGTCAGGGGCATTGCACCTTCCACTTTGGAAGTAAATTTGTTTGGATTGCTACAGTACTGCACATGGGAAGCTAATAGAAGGCTCAAGACTACCAGACTTGATGATCTAGAGGCCTACAAATTCACTGATGCCTGTTCAAGTGTAACCTACATAAAAATTGTCAAGCAGGAGATTGACCTTCTGCATAGGAGAGATACCACTTTTAGGTAGGAGAAAAATATCTAATCAAGGGCACATTTTTGTTGTTGTTATAATCTTGAAAAATGGATAAGTTAAGTCTGATTTAAGAAACCCCTGTAGGAAGCCTTCATATGCCCAATGTTACAGTCCTGAAAATAGCTCAAGTCTCCCAGGTCTGGTTATACTCTGAAAAGTGACTCTACAATGGCAAGAGGTGCCCTGTTTGCTGTATCTCAATTATTTCTTATCAAATGCTCTTTGGTTACCACCCTAAAAAGAATATATATTCTAATTTCCAGCCCTCCAAATTCTACCTGGGATTTGAGATTCAACCTAGGTTCTTTACCTTTTTGTATATTACCACCATTACCGAAGGTTCTATGGGCTTCATTTATGCCTTCAATTGGGTTGCACAGGTATAGCTGAGTGGTAAATAAACAATTCTATTGACAACACACAGGAAGGAATGGAATCCAGCTTTTAGCTATATTAACACTGCAGGATTAATTGGGGAGGAGACAGTAAAAAATTATGAATCACAAAAGTAGGCAGCTGTGACTCTCTAACTACTCCCAAGGCGCAGATCTGCTGAGTAAAGTACCATTTTTACAAAGTTACTTTTCAAAATAGGACCTTTTGGTCCTTTCATTAAACAAAACTACATAAGTTTTTTCTTCTTCTTGAGATTAGAGTGTTTAGAATACACAGCAGCACAAAGAAGTGTGAATAAAAAAGGGAATAGTTTGCATAACAGGGAAACCACAGTGTATGTAAAATAATGTGATTTCTGATTAGACCTTTCTGAATGTCCTTCATCACAAAGGTGCAGAATGTGCTATCTGGCAGCCTATATTTAGATAAACCCGATTTTAAGTGTAGAACACTCAGCATAGATCTGTGACGGATCAGTCATAAACATGAAGCAGATATTTTTTCCTCCTTGCATGAGAGACTACCATTAAGAGTGAAAGCAAACCTTTTATTAAGTACAAGTAGATAACTATACACAACAAAATATTTTGCAATAGAGCTCAGCATAACTAGTTACAGTTGTTACAAGTATGATATAATGAAGAAGCATGAGTTTTGAGTAGACTATAATTTTTATTGTGACACTATAGGCCCCAGCTGGGATTGAGGTATGTGTGAAGATCGTACCTGCCCCAAAGAGTGTTCAGTCTAAACATATGAGGACCCAGGCAACAAGTGGAGAAAAAACAAATGAAGCTAGAGGATAGGGTATTGGAGAAACTACCATATTTGGTAATGCACTTCCTGAAACTCTTAACAGGCAGACCTAGCTTCCAGTATTTGGTATATTGTATCTTAATGACCCTTTCTGTTTGATTTTATTTAGAGCTATGTTAATTTATATATGCACCTTAATTATTGAATAGCCATATAGAGATATCCATACAGATAGTTATTTTTAGTTCCTTTGGCCTCCCAGAATTCTCAAGGTTCATATTAACTGCGAACTTATTCAGATAAGTTTAAATGGAACCAATACTAGGTGTTAAACAATATTTGTATAGGAGATTTCTAACCTGCACCATGATAATAAAGGCACCAAGAATGTAGCACTACAGCATACTATATCCTACTATCGTTGAATTTATACAACAGATCCACAGTTTTCATTGGACATATTTAACTCATTCAGTAAAGGTCTGTACAGCTTAAAGAATGGAAAGGCTCTGTCAGGATTCTGGCTTGCAAAGAACACAACAGAAAACAATTGCGTGCATGGTCTGTGTAAGGGGCACTCAAACAAAGCAGCAAAAGCACAATTTACACACCTTTTTAAGGTAAAGTAATTCTATAAATAATTCAGGTTTGTATCACAGAATGAGGGCCTGATCTTGAGAGGTACTGAGTACCTGCAGCTCCCACTGAAACCATTCTCAGATTGGACCCTACCTAACCATAGGAAATAATCTTTACAGCTGCTTAGGAACCTTTTGTGTTTTAAAGTCTAAATATTTACCATGTTTCTGAGTGTTTAAACTGAATGCAGGGACTTATGTTGGAAAAACGTTAATGGCCTAATACTGTTCCCACTTCCTTCCGTGGATGTCTTGCCCATACTCCCCAATGGGTGGGTGTAAAATGAGACTCCAGGCCCCTTAATGTAAGGATGGATTCTGCACGGTGTAGATCGCCCTCGCCTGCCCTTGAAGCCACAGGAGTTGATAGCTCGGCCCCCTTGAACCACACACTAATTCAGATGACACTATAGTGACAGAGTGAAATAAACGCTGGAAGTGTAAGCGATACATTATTGCGTTCACTATAGGCCCGTCAAAAGCTGAAATTGAGAAATAGCGCCATCTGCAGGAATTTTTCTTAACACATTTTTTTAACCTTGTAACAAAGGCTGTCTTCACTACCATTGTTTGTCCGGGGTTTTTCCTCTCTGCCCTACTGAATCAAAATAAATAGACGGCTGCACCCTTGTGAACCTTTCTTTTTTAAATCACTTTGATTCAACTCGGATTTATTTTACATTTATTTTAAATTATAAAATAACGTTCCTGACTAATCTACATTGGGGCCCACAAATTTGTGTTTGCCACCTAGATAAACCGCTGTTCCCTAATTTGGTTTTGACAAAGCCTCTGCCCGGTTAAAAAGTTCAGATTCCTTGCTGTAGCACATAAATACTCCTCTTGTTGATGAAGGGGGGTTGCCTTCGCTACGTGTAATACCGGCAGCAGGGTGTTATGTTTTGCATGAAACTGCAGGATTAAAAGAATCTAAGCAAATGTGGTGTGTTATTGAACCACTCTTTAGGAGAAGGGTGTAAAATGATCTTTAAGGCATAAGAGCACCTAACATTCAAATCGAAGTTCCATATCTATCCGCCTTGATAAAGAACTGATTTCAAACCCCAAACCTTTTCTCTGCCAAGAAACAGATCTGTTTCCACTGGAGCTCTTCCCAGGTAAATGTGCCCAGGTTTTGGGGAGTCGGGTTAAAAAGGGGGCTAAGGGAGAGAAAGAACCATGTTTTTGCTGGTTTTGCATTGACTTTAAGGCTCTGTGTGCTTTTCTAAGGCACCTCTGTGAGAGAGAGCTCAGCGTATGCCACTGGTCCCCTTCCCTCTCCCGTCACTCAACTGTCCCCTTTCCTCCCACTCTTACTCTAGCAGCAGCCTGAAATAATAATGATCCTGATGGATCCTTGCCTTCCAGCTTCGCTCCCAATAGTTAGTTGAATTGTTTGAGTGGATCTTAACGCTGAGGCAAAAAAACCTTGCAGGTAGTTTGCATGTACGTACAAAACCCTCTAAGGGAGAGGCGTGAGGTATAATCGTCGCCTGCCCTTCGAAGTGCTAATTCACAGAAAGCACCGGAAACGACTTCCCTTGCCCTTACAGGATTGCTGTCCGAGGTGCTGAAACCAGCGCTGGTGTTTGGACAGCTAAATGAGTGAACGCAACGTTCTTACTATAAAGCCTATGCAGGAATGTTCTGCTGTCTATTAGGTTGCCATTTTTCTCGCTTTACCTTTTCGGCTGGAAACATGGTGCCTGCTGAACGTGGACTAAAAATACAGTTTGGTCCGTTTGCCTTGCAATTCTAAGCAGCACTTTTCAGAACCCAGCCTGAGGGACGTTCGTGCCATTTAATGATTTATTGTTTCAGTCGCTGAAACAACTCTGTCTTCAGCTTGCCACTGAAAGCACTTTGGGTTCTAATAGTTTGACTTCTTCCCACTAACAAGTCTGCGTTTTTCTTGAGAGTAGGTGTATAGATATTCTATTTTACGCGAAGACACAGCTTGAAAAGTTTCGCGATGTAGAAGAGCAAATGCACCCATTTCTATATTTTGTATTAATTTCCTATAAGAAAATATATTTATTTACAATTATATAGACAATTAACTATAATGACATTATTCTGTCTCATTTTCTGTAATGAGCAAACGTTCTGTCTCATTAGTTGAAACATCATTTGAATAGTTTTCCCGAGAATAGCTGGAGCTATTAGATCCTTTCAAAGTGTATTTAAAAGATGTTTTTTGGTTCCGAATATTTTAGTTGTGTGTTCATTTCCTAGGCAGCGCGTCTTCACTGCAGAGCGATCGTTCTGGGCATTTGCTGCTGTCATTCGGCAGTTTTGCTCTCCAAATCGGAGATTTTAAGGTGTTTTTTTTCCTTCTTCCAACCACCAAGTCCTTCAGAAAGGATTCGTCTGAACCTTTTATGCTGCCAACATTTCTGACTGACGAACACTCATTTGACCTCCATAAGACGTTTCTTTTTCATCTTCCTGCAAATCATGTACCTGTCTTCTTTAGACATTCGTATCTAGTCATACGTCTAGTTACTTCAACAATTTGTAACCTACCGCTACAATCCTCATTGGAAATTGCTAGCAAATTGCTAGGAAAACATCTCCTTTAAAATGTGATGCTCTTCTTAGCCTTTTAGAGGCTAAAAACAAAACATTTTCTGAATTGATCTATTTTTAGCAAAAGGATGTAGGTGGTAAGTCCTGGATCTAATGAAAACATTTAAACTAAGTCATAAAAAAAACAGGTGTTCCTTGTAGCCATGGTAAAGACCAAAAGATTCATCCATCTGGATCTTTGACGCCCTCTGGTGGAGACTCAGAAAAATAATTACTCCTCGCTCGGGGGGTTCGTAAAGAGAAAAAAATGAATGAGGTATAAAATTCTGATCATAGTGAAGAGAGGGGGGTATTTTTGCTAAGCACCACTAATGAAGACACGGTTTGAAATGATTCATGAGAGAGCATGTGTTATATGGTAGCACAGTGTGATATGAGTTAGAACAAAAGAGACTGAAAGGAAGATAAAGTTGAGATCAAATAGCTTTCTTTTAAAGAGATGGGTTTTTTTAAAATTGGCTGTTTGTTGGCAGTCACGACTGCTTTGTGTTTATATAATGAACGTTTCTGGTGTGTTTGAAATAATCCTCTCCGGCTCGGAAAGAACTCAATCGATATTTTTAAAAGATGTACATCCCCGAGCGGAAGTGTCTTTCCTACTAACCCCCTACCCCTCTCTGAAAACGGAGCGTGTTGAGTACGTACGGTATTACTCATAGGTTCAGCCTTTCTGGGTGCAGCTTCGTGATCTGGATTCACAAGCGAGCTATAAAGCCCCGAGGCGACCAAAACACCTGCAAATAAGTCACGTTAGGATCGGAAGGCAACACTTGGCCGCGTGATTTCCAACCCAGCAAACTGACCTGGTCGATCCCCCCGACTCGCCTGCCTGCCTTCCATATTGGAGCAGAGGAGGTGGTGGCAGCGGTGTGACTCATGTCTGCGTCGAAGCAGACCAACCGGCGATTCACGCTTTAAAAAAGCAAATCCAAGTCCTTGTGGCAAAAGGTCATCTCGAATTAAATGCCGAGGCGCGATTGGCATTCCGACGTCGTTTCTGGCGAAGTTTATAAGCTGCGTCTCCCGGCCACGGTTAGAATTCCCCCGGCTTTTTGGACACTTGGAGTAAGCGTGGGTTCGCTAGCTCTCCTCCGCGGTAAGTCTCCTTTAAACTAGATTATGTTATTCAAGCCTTCAGGAGGCTCTTTCGGAATGGGGCGCTTTTCACAAAACCATTGTTGTGTCGCTGCCCTGCCCAGGGAGAAATAATGGGTATTTTGAGACAGCCGGTGCGGTAGACTGTTGGGCTAACCTGTTACTTCACTTCCAGGCATTGTCCAGTGAGTTCTTCTTCTTTAGGATTTAGGATAGCTTGGCTGATTGTGATTTTTTTTTTTAAATAATGTACCATTTACCCGTTTACCATTGAAATCACTGGCCCGTTGTATTTACACACTGGTTTTAATCCGCGCAGTGAAAATGAATAACAAGTATTATTGGCTGGGGGAGGGGGTAAATGGGAGGGGGGCTTCTTAATTTACTGGACCATGATTATCTTTCTTGAATTTTTCTGGATAAAATAAATCAGACCCAGCCATGGGTGGGGACCATCAGATAAGCGAGCCATTGATTCTGAGGTTCTCGATCAGCGAACCAAAACTGCTTATTGGAATGCGATGTCCGCCTGTAATGAACTTAACAGCTGGCTGAGAACAAGGGTTGGTCCATAAAAGGTGGTTCTTACTATGATCACCTTATTCAGCTACCTACTCCTATATAGCATATATAAAATTAAGCCGAAGCTTAAATGTGAATGTCATGGTAAATCGTGCGTATGTTTGAACGTGCATCTATGCACACACATGAATACATGTATATAACACACATACCCGTACAAAGGCAAAAAATGTGCCTTTGTTACCGGAGGCAGATCTGAAGATGTATATATCAATCCTTCCTGAATATTTTTTTATTTAGTCTGATGAATATTTCAGGGATTACATGATAAAACACAGATTCGCAGCAAGAATTCTGTTGAGATTGTAGGTCATTTTGACTGATAATTTAAAAGTCTGTTTTATAAGTTGGTTTCAATTTGACATGAGCCATAATTGTCCTCTTCAGTGGCCATTGATGTAATTTCGATAGACTTCAAGGTCTGCTAAATCCATCATTCCGCACGGGATATAGCGCTTCAACATCCAGCAAAGAAACAATTTAGCTCTTCAGCCTATCGAAGCAATTTCTAATTGCCATGTTTCCATGTTAGCTGTTTTAAAACTAAATTAGTGTCCGCGCCGCGCCTTCCGTGATCTTTCCTTTTCATCGCTTTGTTTGTGAATATTTTTGCCTGGCTAAGAAACGTCGTGATAAGGACTCTTCTACTGGAGATGCAACCCTTTGTGCAGGCTTTCCCAGACACTGTCACTTCGCGAGTTTAATTGCTTATTATTGGCTGCAGAATCACACCCTGACTAGTTAATCTAAACAAGACTCGAGTTTCATCCTTCCAGGAGACCAGATCTCTAAAGCCGCCTTTTCTTTCCTTCCAGTAAATTCTTTACTGTCCACCCACCAGAGAAATATTGAAGGCAAATACGGGACCAAAGGACTTTGACTTTCTGAAGTGATGGCATCCTCTGCTCCATCCTCCTCCAACGCCAATCAGGACTCCAACCCCATTAATTTACGACCCACAAGTAGGTTTTAGTCTTTCTCCTCGTTTTAAACCTTTTGGATGCTTTATCGTTTTAGCATGGCACTTCCTTGAGACCAAATTCGCCACAAAACGACAAAGCTGAAAATCCTTGTTCCATGCCTTTAAACTAGGTGTGGAAAATGCATTATAGAAATATTCCATCTTTCTGGTGTTTTAAAATCAGATGCTAGTCCTTAGATTTTTCACTAATTTTCTAAGGATGCCGAAAAGCCTCAGCTTCAGTCGTGTTTGGTTTTACAGGCACATTTTGGGAGATGTAGAAAATAAACTAACAACTCAAATGGCTGGAAAAATCTATATTTTTTTTTTAAGAGGTGGAGAGGACTGAATTGGTTAGAAGGTGAAACTAGACCTGGTGTGTGAAGTGTGTTCCAGACTTGCATTTTATATTGCTAATGCTATTGCTTTCTTTTTGCTTACATTGAAACCTATAATCAACTGAAATTTGGATGCTAATTGTAGCTTTTCAGAGCTCTGTATCCCTAATTGCTCCGAATTTGCCTTGAGTTATTGAGGTGTGAGTGGGAAGCAGATCTGGTGCAGGTGGATGGAGAATCGTTTTATAGATTTGCCTAGACAATTCAGACAATCAACTACCGAAAGAAAGGGGGAGGAAGCTCGATGACATAATCACCGGAGACAAAGAGGGGGGAATAATAAGAAAAAAAGCTTGGCAGGCACAGTATCGCGGGGAATAGCTTTTACCCTGAAAGGGCTGCCTGGGCTATGAGGCATGAACATCAGAGTCATTATTGTGATTATTCTGCAACTGGAAAGAATGGGCGGGGGGCACACAAAATGCAAAAACCCACTGGAAAACAGTTCGTTTGTGTGAGGTTTGAGTTGCGGGGGCGGGTTGTCTTTTGCTGAAATGTCAGGACTAAAATCGGATTAATCAGAAATTTAGTTTAATGAAGAAATAACCTATTAATGCCAGCAACACAAAATCCCATTTTCTCTCTGTATCTACGTTGGATTAGCAAACAATTGTTAGGGGACAACCTGACAGGGTTTAAACTTAAAAAATAATCACCCGGGGGGGGGCACTTAACGAAATTCTCCATCTAACCAAAAATCCACAGGCTAGAAATAGCCCAGGAGTGCAGAGCTCCCTCAGCCACTTGAGCCGGTCCTCCCCACACTGCTGTTTTCTCAGCCGCCTGGGCACTGACTGGGGAGGGCTGCCATGTCCCCGGAGCCGGTGCTTTTCTGCCCCTGGCTCCCTTTGGCCATGATCTTGCTGTCAGGCTCCATCTTATTCTAGCCCTTAGTTGCCTTCGGCTGCCTGAAGTGTCAGAGGGTTTTTTTCCAGGCTGTCACTCTCTCCTCTCCTGGGTCCGCCTCTGACCCCTCCAGCCCCCGCACCTTTTCCCTCCTGGCCAAGCCAGTCTCCTCCCCTTCAGCTGAGGTCACCTCGCCCGCCACCTCCGGCCTTGCGGTCCTGCGCCTTCGCTCTGGTGCTGCCCAGTCTGTTCCCCGCCCCAGCCTCTGCCCAGCCTCTGCCCAGCCCCTCCTCTCCCGCTCGCGCCTGCAGCCCCGGCTAGTCTCTGCCTCTCCCCTTGTCCCGTCCCCGTATTCCCGACCCCCTCGCTCTTCAGAGCCCCCCCCTCCTGCCCCTTGCCCGGGGTCACCTCTCCTGCCTATTCTGCAGCCAGCCTCAGCCTGTAGCGCCCTGCCGCCCCCTACCGGCAGGAAGCCGCGGGGGCACCGGCGGCGGGAGACCAGAGGCTGCACCGCAGGTCCTGCCTGTGGCCGGGCGCTGAGAGGCAGCTGGCGGAGCTGGGGCCGGGCGGGCTCCACTCTCCGCACGTCTCTCCAGGGCGCCGGGCAGCGCTGGAGGGTGAGGCGTGGCCCCGCCTGCCCAGGCCTAGCTCCGCTGCTCCCCGCTCTGAGCGCTCAGCCCGGGGCCCGCGCCCTTCCCGCCCTGCGGGCTTGACGCGCTGCGCGCCCCCTGACGGCGCCTCGGGGCGGCTCCTGTGGCCTTTGCAAACGCCCGCCTGTGGGGGGCCGGCAGGCGGGACCTGCCCCTCTAGCTCAAGGCCCCGCAGGGTTTCCGCGACTAAGGGGGGACCTCGGGCTTCGTTCGTTAGCGGCCCCGGGCCCTACTTCCGGGGGTGGCCTGGCTCCATTACCAGAGCCCGGCGGCTTGTGGGTGGCAGACATAGCGGGCCCAGCCCCCGGGGCTCTCCCGGCTTCGCGGCGAGTAGCGAGGGGGCCCCGGGGCCCAGCTCCGAGTCCGGCCCCACGGCCTTCGCGGGCGCGGGCACCAGGGCAGGCGGCGGACTGGGGTCCGTCACTGCTCAGGACTCGCCCTGACTGTGGGGCACGTGTTACACCTCGACTGCTTATTCCGGTTACCGACAGGCGCCAAGTGACCCGGAGACCAGCGATCACAGCCCATCGCTGCCCACGCCCTGCCACGGGTGAGCCCCCCAGCCGAAGCTCTGCGAGAGGGGGCTTTGCTAGGGAAAAGGCTGGGCCCGTTCTTTCTCCCCTCCGTTAATCTCTACCTCCCCTCGCACTCACTGCCTGCTTTTATTTTTCCTCCATACCCCTCCCGGCGTTGTTTTCTGGGGGGAGGGGGTAGCTTCCCTGATCTCTTCACCCCAAACCGCCTGCGTCACCTTAGCGCCGGTGACCACAGGATCGTGCCCTGCGAGGAAATAGATCAAGGCAACTGGAAAAGAACTGCTAATGGTATCGTGGAAATACACCAGCCACATATGCGTTGTGGCTGCCTAGCGCTGTAGGGGGACAGCAACCTCCTGGTAGCTGAATGTCGGGCATTCAAACCACTCAAGCTGACAAACGCTAGGCAAAGAGAAATGTGATTATGCCAATGATTGCTTCTTCTGTCCTCCCTCTCCGCCCACACCCACACGCCCATCCCCGGTGCAGCGGTGAGCGCTGCTGGCAGCGCGCTGCCTGAAAGCACAGCCCGGGGGTGGGGTTGAATGAAGGGGCGGCTGGAAAGTGGGGAGCAGAAGCAGACAGAAGACGTGAGACGCACTAATGTGCTTCCCACTGTCAGTCCGCCGGAAGCTTATTCATGCAAGTCCAATCATGTAGCCAAATACTATTTTTCACCCAATTAATTCCTGAACTCTTCCAGGACCCCATTTCATGCCAGTTTATTTTAAGCTGCCATTTTGTTGGAGACAGGCCAATAAATTATTAGATGTTCAGGTGCCAGATGCCTTTTCTTGATGGGCTGATGTGACGTTTCGATAGTACTGCTGATTTGAAGACAGTCATCTCTGCCCCGGGTGACTCCAGACACCGGTCCAACACAGACCGGGCGGTTGGAGCCCTTTTAAAATGGAGATCTCTGAAATTCTCTGTACACCTCAAAGGGCAGTGGATGAGGGTGCAAAGGGAGGAGATAGGCAAGAGGGGGAGAGGAGGAGTGTATATTGTATTGATGTGGGGGGATTTTATTACAATATAACAGCAGATGCCCCCCAAATTGAAGTGTCTGGATCTCAAACCCTAGTGCCTGGCTTCTGTATTATGTGAATCTGTCTTTTGTTTCAGCTTACGACACTTGGTGTGATGTGGCTCATGGATGTACCAGAAAAATTGGTCTCAAAATATGTGGTAAGTGCAAAGACGCTGTCCATAGTTCTCAATGTGCATTTGTGACCCTTTTTCTGTCTTTGACCCCGTCTATGCCTGGGAGTTTCTTGTCAAACAGAACGCTCTCTCCTGGTGTGAAGCAAGGCTGAGAGAGGGAAGCTTTAGTAAGCCATCTTCTTTGTATTCAGATAATTCAGCAAAGGGAACAAAATGAGAAGAGATGTGCCTCCTCCCACTGCGAGCCTGAAGGACGCAGCCCCCGCAATCCCCCAAACTCATTTAGCAATCCGATTTGCTTTTAGTAATTCGTGGGAGGCTGCGTGAGCGCCGCTCTTTGCGGACTCTTCCGCCCTCTGCTGTCAGAAGTGAGCAATGGCAGCGCAGGGCTTGGAGGCGCAGCACCGTCCTAACTCGGTCTAGACACAATGAAATCCCGGGTTATTTTAAACGACCCCTTTGTGCTCGAACCTGCTCCAGTTGAAGTCAATCGGAGCGCTCCCATCGACTTCCCTCGAAGCAGGTCTGTGGCTCAGAGCGCCGCTTCACGCAGCTTTTCATCCTGGAGGTTTTCTGAGCCATATTTAAAAGCATTTTTTTCAGCACCGAGGTTGGGAGAAAGTGGCCGAGTCTGTGTGGGGCTGTGGCTGGGAAGTTGAATGGGGCGTGGTGGTGGTGGTGATGGTTACCGGTTCCAGGACTATTTGATCTGCTAAAAGCGAAGCGTTGTCTCTATGATGCTGCTTTATGAGAAGAGCTTTGAGGAACATGGTAGCTCAGCGTAGTCTCCTGTCTGATGACACAGTTCCACTGAACTGGGGAGAGGGCTAAGGGGAGGCGAAAGGGGCAGGGGCTGGCACAGAACTTGTGGAAGCTTAATGAGCCTGAGGGAGCGGCCAGAAGGGCGGCTGCGAGAAACTAGCAGAGTTTTTGCCACATCTCACTGTCTGAAAATTTTCAACCTTATCAGGCCAGAAAATACGGATCTCCTGGGGAGAAAAGATTAACGAGAGCCTTATTAAACGGCAATTCGTCACAGCGCTGTGTTTGGGAGATAGTGCTGGCAGCCAGTCAGCGTGCAGGCACATGAAATGAAGGAAAGGAAACAAATATACAATCAGATTGCAACGTTACAGCAAGAGATTCATTTACAGATAACAAGCTGTCTTCGCCTCTCCAGATTTCTTCACAGCGCCTTCCCTTTTGAAGACAGTCTGATCTTTATTATCTGATGCCAAGCGATCATTCCTTTTACGCAGCATTTCCCCCGTTATGAATAGGAATTATTTGCTCCCCGTTCTCAATTACCTTTTAGTAAGAGGACCATTTTAGTGTGTGTGAAATGGGCGGTGAGAGCGTTTTATCAATGCAAAGAACTATTTAAACTCCTTTTTCCCTAATCAAAGCTCATTCTCTCGATGCTTTGTTACATGGAAGTTTGGATTCAGGAAAATGCAGGTTGCAATTTTTTTAACCCTAGTTCTATTAAGAAGTTGCATTGGAACCCAATGGTGCTATTAACGCGTAGCCTTTAGTTCTATAAATAGCCCCTGATCTGGGTTTAATGGACCGTTCCCCTACGAGTCCCTTCAGTGTCTGGAGCTATGGGCTTTTTCATCATCGTTTTAATTTAGCACGGCAAGCAGAACTGATAAAGTAACGCAACGCTGGGTTTGTTCCGTGTTGCTAGACTGCCAGGGTTATGAAGGGACATCGCAGCCACACAATGTAGGTGTTAAATAAAATAAACTGAAAATGAACAGTCCCACCATGTTGGATCTGAAGAAGGAAAAGGACTGTTGGGGGAATTCAAACAAATAACTATCCAGTGACCATGCAATACAGTGTCATTTTAATCCTGGTTTGTTTGCTTGCTTGGAAGCAGGATTAAAATGACGCTGTATTGCATGAATGCTTACTTTTAATTTTTAGTACTATTTATTTTATTACTCTTTTCTGCTTTATACTAAAATGATACACTAGATACTAATGATAATACAGGGTAATTCATCTAATACAGTGATTTATTTAACTCAGCACACGTATAAGTACACACACACAATTAATCACACAGCTCTATAGCTCAAACACAGTAATCAAAAGTTACCCTTGGAAACTAAATAGCGTAAAATCTTAATGCTGCCAAGTACCATTTTTTAATTACAGCTATTTAGAAACATGACATTTGAATATTTACAGTTGATTCCTCTTAATTCTACACAATATTGTTTCAGAGCCTAAATTTCATGGAAATACAATTTTACAGTAAACCGGACACCAGTCGCTTGTCTGTCAGGCAGAACTGCTTTTTCTTGAAAACCATTAATTTTGAACTCAAATTTTAAATAAGATTCACAACAGGGTTCAAAGCAAAAGCAAACACGTGATCAATGTATCGGTCTTTAACAATGTATTTGTATATCGTGTATTTTAATTTTTTACCAACTACTTGTCCAAGATTTATGCGATGTATCTTCGCTTAAATATGTCTGCCCTCTTATCTGCCCTCTTATCTAATTAAAAGCCACAGTCTGAAGGAAAAAATACCTTTTATAAGCAAATGTATTTTAAATGGTTTGATTAATTTTCATTGATAGCAAAGTTCTCTGGCAGTGCTCAGATTTTTCACTGTGGGAATAGTCCATTTATAATCTTTCAATATGACCCACAAAAATAAGTGTTTTCCCCAGACTGCTATCATTGCTGAACGGACCCCGTTCCACAAAGACTTGATTTTACTCTCACTGAAATCAGTGGAACTACTCTGCTGAATAAAACTGTTCAGATGCGTCTGTGTAGTGCGATCGGGCGCAGTCTGCTTTCACTGCTGGTGATAATACTCCACAAAATAGCAAGCAGCACGGTACGGTGGAAATTTCGAAGGCGCCTAAGTGAGTTAGACATGTAAGTCTTACTGAAAGTCAGTGAGACTTTTGCTCGTGACTTATCTAGGCGCTTTTGGAATTAACACCCCTAGGAGATATTGGTTTATGATGCATCTAGTACAAATGATTTATGTGTGTATGGAGGTACTATGGTGTTGTGGTTAAAGCACTGGACTGGGAATTGGGAAATCTGGATTATATCCCTCATTCTGAAGTCTATGTGATCTGCAATGTAAATTGTATAAAAGACGGTTTTACGCACACTATCCATTCCCCCTTCAGAGTGCAAATGCTATTGTTTCCTATCCATTTTATTTGTTATTAAGCCTGAGATTCAGGATTCTAGTTCTGTCCCTTATGGTACATTCCTGAGAAAAGTAGCTTTTAAAAATTCTGTCCATGCAAAACAATGAAAATAACTCGCAGTTTAATTTCTGAGTGTGTAGCAGTTGCTAATAAGGGCTTTCGTCTTCTCAGCTAGATGACAAATAGCATGGACAGTAATTTATTCTCCGCTGCTTCCACTGTCTCTCCAACATAATTCTTAATTTAAATTCATAAGTGGGATACAGCTATTTTAACGTTTTGATCTATTCATGTGTTTACCCTCGGGCGTAGAAACAGCCTTCAAGTAAAGCCC
The DNA here is from genome assembly GCF_003597395.2 of Chelonoidis abingdonii. Classification (NCBI taxonomy): domain Eukaryota; kingdom Metazoa; phylum Chordata; order Testudines; family Testudinidae; genus Chelonoidis; species Chelonoidis abingdonii. The sequence continues at coordinate 41,061,222 of NC_133778.1, read as the reverse complement.
TAGCATGGCTACTCTTTTCTGCATTCCGATGAACTAGTTAGGCGTTTATAAATCAGTTCCTAGAAGATGCCCAGGGAAAAAAAAGTAGACGCGAAGAGAAATTGTTGTCCTGTTCTCGGCCAATCAGAAAGCAGTAGACCATTCTATTATTGGTGCGGCTTTTAGCCACTTTGGTTCCCCTTATGTTATATATTCACAAAGTTCCATTAAAATAACATTGTGGTCGAGGCGAGCTCCACAAAGTAAATAGGTATACCTACAGGCAAATAAACTTAAAGCATCAACAGCCTCTATATTCAGTCCTGTGGTATCTATGCCCTCAAACCAGCCTTTTCCTTTGTAGGTTCTCAATAAGGCCAGATGGTCATATCCCATGTGAGTCTCTAAATAGGTAGCAATGCTCCAACTCATAGTCCTGAGCCTGAGTCACGCAAAATACCCATTTATTTCTCTGGAAGCTTTGGATGAGCAAAAAAAACACAAGACGAGGCCCCCAAGTTGGCTACAAAGTAATTATGGAAACTCACCTCGGAGCATAAGTCTCACACCTGGGAGTACAACCCTGTTCTCAGTGACTTGTATCGTTAACCAGCGCTGCTAAATGGGAATCAAGACTATAAAAGCCCTAGTACATTATGGTTATGTGCGAAAGTGGAACTGTCACTTACTATTAATAGTCATGCATTAGACGAAGTGGGTATTCACCCATGAAAGCTCATGCTCCAAAACGTCTGTTAGTCTATAAGGTGCCACAGGACTCTTTGCTGCTTTTCCAATAATAGTTCGATTGCTTTGTTCCGGAATTAATCTCGTTTGCCTTTATTCACTTTAGATTAATTAGATAACAACGTAGACTGAGGGGCTGGGGAACTTTCTTAAGTATGTCAAAGGAAATATTGTTGTCTTTTAATTTGGACAAAGACTTGGGTTCCGTCTTGGTATGGTGATACCACCACCGAGATCAATCTGAGCACTGACACATTGCGACCACCAAGGAGAGGCAACTAAGTGTTTGCCAGCCACACCAATCCCTTTAGCAGCTAGACAACCATCTTAAATACAATCTTCTGCCTTCCGGTAGATAGTTGCCATCTTGTCTGTAATTCAAGATCTGCCCCTCAGTTTAGTACTGGAAATATTTTAAATCTGTGTTTATTTTTACGCTATAATATTAACGCCATTCAGGGTATGCAACAGTGAGAAATCGCTGTATTTTTTTTCAGAGCCGTTGTTCTTTTTACAGAACTTCTTGCACTGAATATTTCATTTGTTGTTTATATGGAAAATAGTATGCTTCCTGAGACAGAGCATACACCCGGTATAACACACGCCTACTTTGTTATGCTACAACCTGTTTCTCTTTATTAGAGGATCGTTTACTCATAAGGTTGCAGCAGTTAGGTGGGTTGGTTGTTTTTTGTTTGTTTGTAAGAAATAATTTATTTTTAATACCTGAACAACTCCTCTTACTATGCACTAGATCTGAGACACCCTTTTTTAATTTTTCTGAAGTTTCCGGATTGGAGGTTCATGCTCTTAAATGCATGGGGTAGGGATGGGAGGATGAGAAATGCAATCTAGAGCCGATGGAGGTGATCATCAAATGGTAGTCCAAAGTACAATGACTATCCGGGGCCAACCTTGTAAACCATGGGATAGTAACCCTCAATTATGAGAGTAATCCTGTTGATTTCATTTGGCTGTTGGGATTACTCGTGCAGTGAGGCTTTGCTGTAGTGCATCCACATTTTTGTGTTGGTCTTATGCGACAAATTCCTTCTCTGTCTTTGAAACTGAAATGAAGAACTTCCAAGACCATCAATTTTCAGCTAGTGGCTCCGTTTAACTGTTTCACAAGTATTACTCTGTAGCCAATGTGTTCATTGTATCATCCAGTTATTGTGTTATTAGTGTTATGGTAAACTCTGACTCATACGCTATTTCATATGCATAACAAAGCAGCAGAGATTATTTTTCACTCTGTTGACATTGAAACTGTAGCAACAGGAGCTAAATCCATTGTGGTTTAATATAGAATCATTCAATTCAATTTAAATAAAAAAGGCTACCACTTCCTCTTCTCCGTATTTTGCGCTCCAAGCATACTGAGCCGATCTGTAAAAGGAACTCCGGAGCCCGCGGATTTACAACGCAGTAAATTATAGCAGAATCCCCTCCCCCACACACACACCTGTATTCAAGATGTATCTGCAATTTTCAGTTTGCAAAAGTCTAAATCATGAAGGATATTTCAATTGTCAGCTCCCCGTAGCGTTTACCTATGAGAGATTAAACCTCTAGCTAGTAAAATGGTGGCTGCGAGCCCAGAGGGGCAGAAGAGGAGCCTTTCAGTCTAGAAGGCCAGCCAAGGAAAATGGACAGAACGGAACAAGGAAAACAGTTACAGTATTGGCTTTTCCTACACGCAGTCTTTCTCCTGAACTCGTAACACAAAGTGTGGTTGGTTTTGATGGATTCAAATTTGACGGTAAAGGTTTTTTTTTCAAATGTCAAGGCTCGAGAAGCTGGTGGGTTGATGGGAACCTTTGGATGACAGATGACTGCAGTTCTAGTTAAATGTTTACATTATCAGTATCCCTGTCATAACGTCGAATTACCAGAGAATGTGCCATTCTCAGACTAAACCATGGCACCGTTTGACGTTAAGTGGCTACAGAGGCTGAAGGGTGGCTCATGTCTAAAGACATTTCTATAAGGTATCTAATAAAAACGTTGCCGGAGGGGAAATAAAAATCCGTTTACTTGGTTAACACAAGGAGACAGGTTTAGCTGGTTTACTTTGTTTAGCTAGTGTGGATTGAATGGGAAATATATTTATAGTTTTCATTTCTACTTTATGCACGGAGAATATTGTTGTTTTCTATTAGTCTATTGTATGGAGCCCATCGCCATAGTACTCGAGGGCCTGGAAATATTGTCATAATGATTATTTATATATAATCTTGTATGTTACAACTGTACCTCCGATAATAACAGTTTTTCTGAGGCAAGAAGGAAATGATTAAAAACACAGAAATATTTTTTACCTGAAAATCAGCATCTCCCCCCTTTTTCCTGATATTAATTTATCGTCACTAATAGGGAGAGGAAGCTCTCTGAGGTTAGTGCCTCTATAGAACTGGACAATCTCCTAGGTTAGCCAGTTACTAACATAATTCTTTTGCACGATGGCATCATGAGGAGGAAAACTGAAAGTTGCCCTGATTTTAATCACACGTCACTGCCCCTTTCTGTCTGCTGGGCCCATAAACTTCGCCGGCAGGCTGCAATGGCATTGACTCATCCTGAACGCTCTTCCAGTGCCTGATTACTGAAGTGGAATCTGTCTGATCGACTTAATAAGAATTTACCACTGCACTAAATGACGAGAATTTGTTTTTTGCATGGCTGGGTTTCTGTAGTTGATGTCATTTGGAGCTCACCCTCCTCGAGGCAAATAATCCCCATAAATATTCTTACTCCTGACCTCATTAGGTAGATACAGAACAAACCCCACTTTGAACTGTTGTCTAGTGAGCTGCTTTAAGCGTTTATTAACATGCTGGGAAGTGAGAGTACTCTGACCTGTGGATCTTGTAATAATAATGTAGGGTTCTTGCAAAGGAACAACAGCCTGGAAGATAAAAGCCGGATTGTAAACTCTCTCAAAGAAAGGCAATCTTCCAAGAACCTGCTGGCTTGTGAGAACAGCGAGAGGGAAGCCAGGTTCAGGCGGGCCGAGACAGACTTCTCCAATTTATTTGCTAGAGGTAAGTGCTCTTTACAACTATTGTCTGCTTAATCTCAGCAGTGTTTTTATGGGCTGTCTTTCTAGCTGCAGATTTTCCTTTTTAATAATGATTTTTTTCTGATAATTTTGCTGTAAATGTTATAGAGATACCTATATGTATTTAAAATACTTTGGGCCAGATCATCAGCTGGTGTAAATCGGATCAGCTCCAGCGACTTCAGTGGAGTTACGCCAATTGCGCCACCTAAGCAATTGCCCCACAAAACATGAGTTAGCATTTTTTCATTGTAAATCGGCTATTAAAAACGTTAAATTCATTCCAGTACAACGTATGCTTGACAGGGGCGTGTTTGTGTCAGTCTGCTGTGATTACGTTTTGATGCATAACCTGATATCTTCTGACAGTCTGCTAGAGGCGAGAGAGGATAGGCAGAGTGCTGGTCTTATATTTTATTGCTCCATTATCCCATGGATACTTACAGTAAATCTGTTTTTAATTTGGGAAGAGCGCTCATTACCAATGTGTGTTTAAAGGCTTGTTAAAACAGCATAGCCATCCGATTAGGAAGCATCGCAGTTAATATGCTCCTAATGGGGTGAGGTGGGGGAGAACCAGAAGCACCTTCAGCCACAGGTTTCATTTGCCAGGCAGAGCGAGTGAACTAAGACAATGTTGTGCAGGGAGCAGCTTCTAACTCTCGGGCTCATTGCTAAGCATGATTTCCCCTCGGAACACGATAGATTAGCTTGTAGGGTGTCACGATTTCAATGACATGCGCTTTTTAGCATCTAGCAGGAAGCTGCTATTGAGTGCCCTCGCCACCCGATGATGAATGGGAATGATGAGGCTGACAGAGCCCTGGCAGGGGATACCGGACACTGTCACACAATTCGTGTGCTGGCGGCCGGGGGACGGCGGAGCAGGAGCCAGGGGATTCCGCTGCCTCCAGGCGGTCGTGTTGCAGGACCCTGGGAAATGACGCTCCGCAGGGAGCAGCTGGTCCTTATTCTGCCTCCCGATTGCTAGGCAGGCGCTGAGTTCTTGTGTCCCGCCCGCCGCAGATTTGCTGCCTGCCAAGAATGGCGAGGAGCAGACCATGCAGTTCCTGCTGGAGGTGGTTGACATTCTCCTGAACTACGTGAGGAAGACGTTCGACAGGTCCACCAAAGTCCTGGACTTCCATCACCCGCACCAGCTGCTGGAAGGGATGGAGGGCTTCAACCTGGAGCTCTCGGACAACCCCGAATCCCTTGAGCAGATCCTGGTGGACTGCAGGGACACGCTGAAGTACGGAGTCAGGACAGGTACCGTCTCACATAGTGGGGAGAAGGGAAAAACGCGGTAAGGGGCCGGTTTCTGTGGGTTTGACTCAGGCCCGGAGGGCCTGTTGACTCGTATGTTGCTGCTTGTGTGAGTCATCAGAGCAGGATTGGGCCCAACGTATTAATGATACACTCCCCCTGCCTCTACCTCGCCGGAAAGGGCTCAACTTTGTAAAGGTTCATTCCAGCCCCTTTCTCTGACGGAAAGTGACTTTGTCACCAGTGCCAGGCGCGGCTGCTCCATCCATCACTCAAATGGGTATCATTTCCCGAGGTTGTTTGTGGAGCCCAAACACAAGTTTTTAAGCCGTAATCTCTTTCGCTTGATGAGATGTAAGACTCCTGCGTCTCCGGGGAGCGATCTCATTAGGCAAATGAGGGTATAAATGAGACTGAATTCGCAGTTTTTCTTCTTTATGTTCACCAGACGTTTAATGAAATCCTAGGAATCGTTAATAATCATATTTAAACTCACCACACAGGGAGTCTCTCACTTCCAAGTCATTTGAATCTCGTATCAATAAATACTTTTATCACAACTTCCCTTCTTATTCAGAGAGCTGTAGCCACAAACCCAAAAATGAAGCCACCGATCGTCCGCTTGTTTCACCTGAAATGTTTGACTTTTAAGTCTGTATGGTAGAAATCTAAATTGCCAATAACTCAGCATATGGCAGTTACCCGAATAGCAGTTCAGGACCTGGAGCAATAACAGGGCATATCCCCTCTCCCCATCCCCACTCCAGTATTACAGCTTGCAGCTAATTCTGCTCACTCCGTGAGACCGGATGGGAGAGGCTACAACTTCTGTCATAACTGTTCATGATCGCTCCAGATTGTTCAGATGGTTTTACAACAGAAGCTCCTGGAGGGTAGAAGGGAAGGGTTTCAAATCTTCCTTCTGAAATTCTCCTGATAAGCTATTAAGAGCAATGCTTTCGAAACTATGAGCATTGCTTGCGGAACGGTTCAACCGCATGCTACTGAGGGGGGTTGTCCATCATATCTTCCTTCCTAGTACAAACCGATAGATTTAAACTAAGCAACAAAAACTATGAAAATAATGTTTTAATTTTGTCGGCCCAATTTGCACTGTTCGAATTCTTCGAGAGTAGCAAGTGTTGTGTTTTTGTCTTGTGCCTGTTTTAACAAGAGAGAGCAAATTTCAGACCCCCAAGTATGCCTTTTTAACCTGTAGCCAGCATGTTCTTTCAACAAAAGCAACAGTTACTGCAGTTTAATTTAATTTCCTAATTCCATGCCTGGTTGTCTGTGTTCTCTATTGTCCTGTTAGTGGGGTTATGTTGTTATTCTGTTTAGCTAGCACTTTTATCCTGACTCTTCCTCCTTGTTACCTGGGATTTTATTAGTGCTATATGCTGATAGCTATTTCATATTAATGTTATTAAATGGCACCTGAGACGCAGATATGGTCAAACAGGCTGTATTCATAGTAGCAGCAGGTTAAGGATTTTAATAACAGAAACTTAAGACTTGATGAGGGATCCAGCAGCAACAAAAAGGTAATAAGGTAGGTAATAATTGGAGATATACCAATCTCCTACAACTGGAAGGGACCTCCAAAGGTCATCAAGTTCAGCCCCCTGCCTTTACTAGCAGGACCAATTTTTGCCCCAGATCACTAAGTGGCCCCCTCAAGGAATGAACTCACAACTCTCTTGGTTTAGCAGGCTAATAATGCTCAAGCCACTGCACTATCCATACCTCTCCATTGCTATTAAAGGCAATGTAAAGACTACAATTAACTTCACTGGAGCTTGTCTGGGGCACCCGGTCCTAAAGGTTTTCTTCAGGCAAAACTCCACTTGAAGTCCATGGGATTTAGTCTGTTGTTTAAAAAAGTAATCCAGCATAAGGAGGGAAAGATACGCACTGAAAGCATCAGCAGAAGATACCCCGCTGATTTATTAAAATAGTTTCTCAAATTGTGTCAAGACAGCAAGAGAAGAATTGTTTTGTAAAATACAAATCGAATCCATTTTAATATAACTGCTGTTTAACCTGTACCCAACCACTATTCAGTAACTGGAAACAAATATTTACGTTCTTTTGGCATACGGTTCTCTGCAGAAACTGTGGGGGTTAGAGAAGATGTGGATTGTTAATATACAACCGTAAAATCCTGGTGGGCATATAATGTAGACATTATATGCAGCAGAGTGAAAGGAGTAGCTAACCCCATGCATGAGGGCTTTGCAGGAAAAGTGTAGAATACATGAGCAATTAATTTTGTATAACTAAAAATAATTAATTAGGCTATAATAATTAATGGATGTTGAGCAAGTTGCATACTGTTTAGGAATGTCGTTAACTAGTGGACAGTCCTCTCCCTCCATCCCCCAGAAATCTTATGTTGTATAGGCAATGAATCACAAATATCTGGAATCCTTATGCTTTACAACTGACTATTTACATCAGAGTTCTGGAGCCTTTTTTAGTTTATTCTATTAATTATTTTACAGCACCTCACGGATCAATTACTCGTAGGTTATCCTATTTGAAAGAAAGGGATGTTAGCAGTGTTCTAGAGCAAATTTACGTACCTATATTAAGGATCCCGTAAAAGGAAGGATAGACTAGCCTAGCCTAGGATATGAGGGAGCACATTCAATTCCCTGATCCACCACAAACTTTTTGTGTGATCTTAGGCAAATCATTTTGTCTTTCTGTGTCTGTAAAATGGGGATGGTGTGAAAATCAGTGCATTCAAGATTGTAGAGCCTGATCCTGGGAGTTCTGCCAGTTGATTTCAGTGGTAGAAGGATTTGGCCATTTATTACAACTGCAATGATTCTAAAATTCTTATTTGCCTTTTCTTATTAACAGTGTTTGTTTATGCATGCATCATTATTGAGGTTGGGCAATGGAAGTCGATAGTCAGTTTATAGTCCGTGTCAGCTTCAGGTTTTGCAGAATGTTGGGGATACAAACGCTACAGACTCAGAGGAATATTTATTTGTTTTAAAAATTGTTCCCATCGGACTGTTTAAAAATCCTGTGGCAATACTTCTATCGCTCAACTTGTAAAAACTGTTTGCTTTTTTTAAGGGGAGAAGAGGTCGTTTAGGTTTTTTTTGTTTGTTTTCAAGCTAAATGTTGAGCCAAATTCGAGAGCCCGTGTCCCTTTTTGATGTCCAACATTGAACCTTACCATAGTTCCCCGATGAACTGATAAATATGTGGAAGAGCTTTGCATTATACATCTGTTCCGGGTACTCCTCAGGAGCTCAGGATTTCTGATCGGGAGAGATTACCACCTGTCAGTGTTTGGGGGGTGAACAGACTTGGTGTAATATTTGGACTCCCTCTGTCTTTGCAAAGAGAGGCCAGCTAAAATACAGCGGTCTGCCTGACTCTGAAGTAATTCACAGTTAGAGCAATATCCTCGTTTTGGTTTAGCTGAATGTTCTCTTTCAAAACTTTTCAGGGGCCCCGCCCCGATCCTGTCCCATTGCAGTCTGTGGGAACCAGGCCATTCCGTGCAAGCAGGATCAGGCCCAGCGAAACTTTTCTTTATTGCAGAGAGGAGAAGAGCAGAGTTTTTGGCTGTTTAGCTCCGCGTGCCTACTGTTCACGGCCCTAACCATTGCTTATCTAAAGAGATCCAGGAGTACACTTTGCATAGCTTTTCTCTATTTAAATGCAAATATGACCCAAGTCTCCTGGCCACTGGTGCTGAAATATGTTATCCCCCTGCACTTCACCACCACCCCAATTAGAGAAGTTCTAGGGGCATCTATCGTGCCACACATTTTGTCTTATAAAGCCAGGCTTTGGGTGACTGCTGAACTAAAAACGAACAGCCAAAGATAACAATGAAAGGCATGTGACGTGCTATATTGTTTTCAATGATCTTCCCAGGTCATCCTCGTTTTTTCAACCAGCTCTCCACTGGACTGGATATTATTGGCTTGGCTGGTGAATGGCTGACATCAACTGCAAATACTAACATGTAAGCAGACTCCTATTTTTCTTTATTTTTTTGTGATTAATTATTATACAGGTTGCCAAGACTGATTTCTGCAACTCATTTATAATAAAGATGTCCCATGTAATGTATTACGTGTCCTACGCATTCTTATATTATATAATACAGCAATAAAGTAGTGGAAACAATTACAGCTTTCAGCAGATTTTAAGAGGAAATCTTGCATTACTATCACACATAAACTCAGATATCCCAAAATAAAGTGTAAGTAAACGATAGTCATCCTGATAATACAACACCAAATGATGGAACGCCTTTTGGGAGAAATGTTTGTTTATCTATCCCAGTGTGTTACAACCAGAAATCTTATAATTTAGATGGTATTTCTTTCTTTCTTTCTTTCTGAGCTAATTTGGGTCTATTCTTGTTAAGATTTGACTTTCCAATTAATAATTTTGCAATTATCCTAATGCAAACACTAGAGCATAAAATATTTATGGACCTGATTCTGCTCCTGCTCCCATTGACCTCAGTGAGAGCAGGATTGGGCCCTTAGCTTCCTCTTTATTCAACTGTCATCACATAAGTGGCTTTTAAGAGGCTTCAGAAAAGCTGTCAAAAGGATTAAAAACCATAACATTTGAAATTAACTTGATAATATGAAGGAATTATCCTGACTGAGATTAGTCAAAATTCAGAGTGTGGCAGGATCAGACAGATAACCTTTTGGATCTAGATTGTATTTAATAATTTACCTTTTGGATCTAGATTGTATTTAATAATTTACCCTCCATTATTCATTACATTTCAATTAATGAAAGTGAAAATTAAGTTCAAGGTGTATTGTTGTATTTCTACAACAAATAGCGTCATTCAGAGAGGGGGAAAAAGCCTTTGGGCCGTTTTAAATTATGTATTGATTTGTGTATGCTCCAAAAAGTGGGACATGCTTGGAGTCCAAATACTTATCAGATAACAAATACCACTTTCCATTTCAGGACTTTAATGGATATGTGTATGTATTGTGTTATGGCTGTGTTCATTTCACCTAAAACTGCCACTAGCATGGAAATGTAGCTTTGTTGTTGCTAATGTGTAGGGCACAATGAAATTTACCTGCAAATTGAAAAATGAAGATTATTTTCATTTCCTTCATCCATTGATAATGGTTCACTCGGTATAGCTGATTACTAGCTGCTGTATGTAGTTTGCCAGATGTGCCCATCCAGTGACTCCAGAAACAAAGAAAACTAGATAAGAGACTCAATTAAAAAACACCTAGTTCTTTTTAATAATACTGCTCCCAGTTAACTTTGTGTTTTCAAAAAATTATATTAGTAAGTCAAATGAGAAAAATAATTGAAAAAAACATTATACACTCAATTTGTAATGTAACTGTTGAATTATGTATTTAGTATGAAACACACCATTTTAAAATTAAAAATGTGATTAATTTTCTAAAAAATATTTGCTTAAATTCCACTACTGTGTAGGGAGAAAGCATACTCTATTTTTAAAGTTATCAGGTAAATTAAGCGGATGACACTTATTGTGAGCCAAATTTTTTCTTGACTATCATCTCATGCAATCTCAGTGAAGTTGGTTAGGTTGCACAAACTATAAGTCAATGCAGAGTTTTACCTTATGACAGCATACTGTGTGGCTGTATATATTAAAAATAATTATTAAGAACATTTCATTCACTTATCTAATTTCAAAAAGGTAACCATAGTAGAGTCTCCACGTAGATATACAAATTGAGTACCAGAGTAGTATCAGTAATTGAAATTACGACTCATAAGACATTTAGAGTGGAATTTTCAGAAGTGGTCAGTGTTGATCTAACGTGTTCCCATGTAGTCAGTGATAAACCTTCCATTGGCTTCAGTGGTGGCAGAATTAAGCTAGTGCTGGGTACTTTTAAAAAAACCTACCCTTCCATGTTTTCAGTCACTGTAAATGATATCTGTAAATATTATATTAGTATGGGAGTTCCAAGGGTCATATCCACATGAAGTATCAGTGGGGTAGTCGTGTTAGTCTGGATCTGTAAAAAGTGACAAAGAGTCCTGTGGCACCTTATAGACTAACAGAAGTATTGGAGCATAAGCTTTTGTGGGTGAATACTCACTTCATCAGACGCACCCACGAAAGCTTATTCTCCAATACTGCTGTTAGTCTATAAGGTGCCACAGGACCCTTTGTCGCTATCCACATGAAGGTCATTTCATAACAAGAGTTGTTTTTCCATGGCTGCACACATTTTTTAACTTTTAGGCTGAGATTGTCAACGCTACTTAAGGGTAAAAATAAATGGGAATAGACTAGAGCATCCAAATCACAAAAGTGATTTTGAAAATCTTAGCCTTAGTCTTTGGGTTTTGGACTTATGATTTTTTCTCATCCACAATCTTCCATCATTTCTTTGTGAATCTTTGCAGGCTCATGCAATATTTTCCCTAGCAATTGCATTAATTCATTTTGACTTATTTAAAATTTTCTCTGTGAATACTCTTACTATGACACCCACAAAAAAAACCTTAATAGCTATGTACTCTGTGTACAGACTATTTTTTCAGAAGGTATTTGGAGTTTCATTTGAAGGTACTCGGGGCCAAATCCAAAGGTATTTAAATCAACGGAAAAAAATCCCTTTGATTTCAGTTGGCTTCACGTTAGGCCCTCAATAACCTATACAGTAGAGGATTCACATGGACTTTAGTTGGAGTTTTTCCGAATAAGGGCTGGAAGATTGGACCCTAGATTTGCAGTGTATAAAAACGTTATAACTTTGCTCCTGGATAGACTGCAGGTGGAGCTTAATTTATAAACTCTGTATTTCTGTAATTGCTGGCAATGCCCAACTTCCAGAACACCACTATAAGTGATTCCCTCTTGCAATTCTGATGTTTTAAAGAAAAATAAATGTACTGTTTTGAGTCTTCAAAACTGAAAATAACTAGGAATAGAGAAAAATACAAAACCTATCTCATCTTAAATGGACATCCTAACAATGTCATCTTGGTCCTAGGACAGAAGAGGGATATCATTAAGGACCTTGGCTGGGTTTTGAAAAGGCAACTACGGAATTTAGATGCCCAGATCTCATGAAATTCAGGTGTCTAACTCCCTTAGGCCCCTTTGAAAATCCCACCTTTCACATTTAGTTACTTTTTGCCCTATTCTAAATTCATTTTTTTTTCAGTGTTCAGAATAAACCTAGTCTCACATAGCTTGTTTACACTGATAGTAATTTGACAATAAGCCTTCCTTGGTCACCTAGCAGAGTAGCATAACCTATCAATCTAGATTCAAATTTTTGTCCACGACACACATGGCATACTAGACTATGCAATGCTTCTGGTCTGTGTTAGGTGGATATAACAGTTGACATCTGTAGTATGTAAGGTCTTGGAAAAAATTTTGAAGGAGAAAGTAGTTAAGGACATTGAGGTTAATGGTAATTGGGACAAATTACAACATGGTTTTACAAAAGGTAGATCGTGCCAAACCAACCTCATTTCCTTCTTTGAGAAGGTGACAGATTATTTAGACAAAGGAAATGCAGTAGATCTAATTTACCTTGATTTCAGTAAGGCATTTGACACGGTTCCACATGGGGAATTATTAGTTAAACTGGAAAAGATGGGGATGAATATAAAAATTGTAAAGTGTATAAGGAACTGGTTAAAGGGGAGACTACAACGGGTCGTACTGAAGGGTGAACTGTCAGGCTGGAAGGAGGTTACTAGTGGAGTTCCTCAAGGATCAGTTTTGGGACCAATCTTATTTAACCTTTTTATTACTGACCTTGGCACAAAGAGCGGGAATGTGCTAATAAAGTTTGCAGATGACACAAAGCTGGGGGGTATTGCTAACACAGAGAAGGACCGGGATACTATACAGGAAGATCTGGACGACCTTGTAAACTGGAGTAATAGTAAATAGGATGAAATTTAATAGTGAAAAGTGCAAGGTCATGCATTTAGGGATTAATAATAAGAATTTTAGTTATAAATTGGGGACACATCAGTTGGAAGTAAACAGAGGAGGAGAAGGACCTTGGAGTATTGGTTGATCACAGGATGACTATGAGCGCCAATGTGATATGGCCATTAAAAAAGCTAATGCGGTTTTAGGATGCATCAGGCGAGGTATTTCCAGCAAAGATAAGGAGGTGTTAGTACCGTTATATAAGGCACTGGTGAGACCTCATCTGGAATACTGTGTGCAGTTCTGGTCTCCCATGTTTAAGAAGGATGAATTCAAACTGGAACAGGTCAGAGACGGGCTACTAGGATGATCCGAGGAATGGAAAACCTGTCTTATGAAAGGAGACTCAAAGAGCTTGGCTTGTTTAGCCTAACCAAAAGAAGGTTGAGGGGGATATGCTTGCTCTTTATAAATATATCAGAGGATTAATATTAGGGAGGGAGAGGAATTATTTAAGCTTAGTACCAATGTGGACACAAGAACAAATGGATATAAACTGGACACTAGGAAGTTTAGACTTGAAATTAGACAAAGGTTTCTAACCATTAGAGGAGTGAAGTTCTGGAACAGCCTTCCAAGGGGAGTAGTGGGGGCAAAAGACATATCTGGCTTTAAGACTAAGCTTGATAAGTTTATGGAAGGGATGGTATGATGGGATAGCCTAATTTGGCAATTTTTGGCAATTGATCTTTGATTATCAGCAGGTAAGTATGCCCAATGGTCTGTGATGGGATGTTAGATGGGATGGGATCTGAGTTACTGCAGAGAATTCTTTCCTGAGTGCTGGCTGGTGAGTCGCCCACATGCTCAGGGTTTGGCTGATCGCCATATTTGGGGTCGGGAAGGAATTTTCCTCCGGGGCAGATTGGCAGAGGCCCTGGAGGTTTTTCACCTTCCTCTGCAGCGTGGGGCATGGGTCACTTGCTAGTGGATTCTCTGCAGCTTGAGGTCTTCAAACTACAATTTTAAGACTTCAATAACTCAGACATAGGTTAGGAGTTTGTTATAGAAGTGTATGGGTAGGATTCTATTTGTGCAGGAGGTCAGACTAGATGATCATATTGGTCCCTTCTGACCTTAAAGTCTATGAGTCTATGAGACTGCTCTCTTGTTGCTGGTAATTAGAAAATCATCGTTTATAATTACTCTTGACAGATATTGATTGCATGGCATTGTAGAAATAAATTGTCCTGGGGGATTATTAGCAGAATATGTCCACATAAATAATTGTATTTAGATTTTTGAGCCCTAGTTCAATATTTCTAATTATCTTTGTGGTAAGTTGTCTAATGCTTACCATTTTCATAACTCTACTATTCTGACAATATACTATTCTACAAGTGTGAAACTGGCACTCTGTGAACCAAATATTTTACAGTCTAATTTTGCATAGTACTGACTGTCAATATTGTTGTAATTACTGTAAATTGTATAAACACAGAATGTTCTGAAACATATTAGCAGAAACAGTAGAAAACATACATGGGGCCTAATACTGCAGTTCTTGCTTGCAAATATTCCCACTGGCCTTGCAAGAAGTTTTGCTTGAGTAAGAGCTGCAGTATCAGGTCCCAAATTCACACGCAATTTGGTTGAGAGTCTTAACCGTTTTCACAAAGGATCAAAGATTAAGCATTTATGTGCATTTTGGAATGTGAACTATGTATCAGGCTTTTTTTTATCCACTCAGGTTTACATATGAAATTGCACCTGTTTTTGTCCTCATGGAGCAAATAACGCTTCGAAAGATGAGAGAGATTATTGGATGGTCAAATAAAGATGGTGATGGAATATTCTCACCTGGTAGGTTTTAGTCTCACTTTTGGCAAGTTGAGATAAATATCACATGTAGCTGAAAGCATGCATTCATGTAAGTACTGTAATAGAAAACTCAGTGTCTGAGTTTTAAAACTAATAATGGCCCGTCCACCTAAAGCATTTGTTTCTTTCAGACTTCCCATAAAGGGTTAAAAACATTCATATGCAGTTTTCATCTTTTAGTATAGTTATTAAAATAACTATTCAGAAACTTTGCCAAAATTTTCAAACTTGAGTCCTAAAGTTAGGTACCAAAATCCATATTTAGGTGCCTAATTTCCAGAGGTGTTGAGCAACTACATATCCTTGGCTGACAGTTCAGAGCTCTAAAAATCCTCACACATATTTAGGTGCAGATCTGGGCTGGAGGTCATGGACAAGGAGTGTGCTGTCTTTGCCACATCATTCTCCCCTTCCTCATAATTCATAGATGCAGGTCTTTGGGTGATCAATAAGGATTTGTATTCTAGGTGAGGGACTGGAGGATGGCCACTTCCTATGGCATCATCTCCCCAGAAACCTGCAGAGAATCTGAGAGTATGATTACACTGGCCCCATCCAAAGTACCTCTCTTATCACCCCGCTCCATGCTCTGAATCCACTCCATGAATGGAGCATAGAGACAATGGTCAGGGGCAGAGGGGGCTGGGAAGCAGTGCAAGGTGCATGGCCTCTTTGCTGATGGCCCTAGTTTCTGGCAGGATTCCTGAGACGTGTGGGTTTTGGGGGAACTAATCCTCTTCTTGTTTCAGGAGATGGAGGACAAATCCCAAGCACAAAACCCATGAATGCAAACTCACTAAGTTCCTAGTCTCGTATGCAGGAAAAAGACACAAAACAGTCTGGCCTAATGCACTGGTTAATGTCTATCTTTAAGGAAAGCTGATTTAGTCTATTATAGGTCTTCAGTATAATGGAATTAGGTATGAAGTTGCTATTCTTTTATGTGAGGTTGTGGACCTCATTCCCAAGTGCAGCATATTGAACACTGACTATCTAATGAATGTGTTACTGAAATATTAACCATCAGAAGGGGAGATAAATAAGAAATTCTGACTTCCAATATGGATTCTTAAAAGGTCTGTCTTTTAGACCTTCCTGACAGATAATCATGCATCTCAGTAATTTGTTCTTTCATACTTCACTGAAGTTTTCACTACATTGCACAAATGCTATTGATATGCCTTTGTTCTATAAAAGGTCAGATTGCTTTTCTCATTTTCAACGTTTTATTATGTGCTTTTTTATAGGAGGGGCTATATCCAATATGTACAGTATAATGGCTGCTCGCTACAAGTATTTCCCTGAAATCAAAACTAAAGGCATGGCTGCAGTTCCTAAACTGGTTCTCTTCACTTCAGAACAGGTGCGTTTAACACACTGCTAATTGTTGTTGTTAATATATTGCCAAATGTTTTTAAGACATTCAGATAAGTGACTATTCCACCATTAAGGCTATGTATGTTTTTCCTGCAGAGTCACTACTCAATAAAGAAAGCTGGGGCTGCACTTGGGTTTGGAACAGAAAATGTGATTTTGATAAAATGCAATGAAAGGTAGGATGAATCTTAAGTTCTTGATATATTAATTGTGTTAATCTGTTAAATTTGTTTTATTGTGCTTAAGGACTGGTTCAGTACAGTGTGTCAAGCTGCTAATGATCTGTTGAAAAGATCCCATTAAATTATTTCTGCTGTAGCTGATACTCTTTTGTGTGCAGTCTTTTAATTTTCTTTGCCTTTTTGTTTCTGCAATAATTACAGAGGGAAAATAATACCAGCTGATTTGGAAGCCAGAATTCTGGAAGCTAAGCAAAAGGTACACATTTTAAAGCTTAGTGGTTTAATGTTTAGATTAAGAATTTATTACTTTTTTCCTTTGAGGATAAGGAATAACATTCAATCAGAATATTTATTCTAGACGCTAGCAGAGACCTATTTTATTCTACAATGATAATTTTGGTTGCATAGCTCTATATTTCTGCACTGTTCAAGAAATAATCTACAGATCTTGGTTTTCATTTACTATTTAATTCATGTAGTTATTTCAGACTCTTGATATACACATATATCTTTCTGAAAGAGGCCTGAATGGGTAAGATTTTTCCTTTTTACTTTTCTGTTTTAGAAAAATTGAAAAAGATTATTATTAATATGGAAAATTATATCAAAATTATAAGAACCTTTTGGGGACTAATCCCATGAACTCTTCAGAATTCCTATTGACTTCAAGGGTGGGTTTGTTAATTTTAATTTTCCGTGTGAGGAATCCTATATTTAAAAATAAAAATCAATAAAATAACAAATTAATGTTTTGTAAAGCAGTGAAGAGGAATCTTCAAAAGTTGGTGTTTAAGACTACCTATTCTAAATAAGCTGTAGCTTGCATATTAAATACACATATTTTTGTAGTTATGCTGTCCCAGTAACAAGAAGATAGGTATATTTTAAATTGTATTTAATAAGTTCAAAGTCACCTCCATTTGATACGACCTGCCATTGCACTTTTAAAATTCTGCATACAAGAAAGATCAAAGGGACAACTATCAACTTAAAATCACACTTCTGTCTGAATTTTTTTATTTTTCATTTATTTATTTTTTGCTTAATATTTTTACAAGAGTCTCCTAACTGTACGATAACTGATAGAAATCAGAGACCAAAGTTTTCTTTGTTTTTTACTTTGTGCATTTGACAGCACTTTGTATAATCAGTTTCCCCATTTTCCCATGTCACTAATCAGGGAATCAGTTTTCATTGTTGTTTGTGGGGGTCTTTCATACAGCAACAATGGAGACAAAAACATTTTTTGAAAAATTGAATA
The DNA here is from genome assembly GCF_003597395.2 of Chelonoidis abingdonii. Taxonomy (NCBI): domain Eukaryota; kingdom Metazoa; phylum Chordata; order Testudines; family Testudinidae; genus Chelonoidis; species Chelonoidis abingdonii. Next base: position 41,043,565 of record NC_133778.1, on the reverse strand, counting down.
GTAAAACCAGAAATGTTGACATGGGGACGCAGGGGCAGGTGAAGCACCTGAAATCACTTTTAAGTCTGATTTTTGAGATGGACCAGATTTCACACTGAATCAGCATTATTTATATTGCAGGGACATGTTCCACTTTATGTAAATGCAACCGCAGGCACAACAGTGTACGGGGCCTTTGATCCAATAGACGAGATCGCAGACATTTGTGAAAAATATAACCTCTGGCTCCATGTAGATGTAAGTGACTGAACAATTTGCTAAAACTAAGCCTAGTGACAGAGGATTCTAGTCTGCAAATGTTTGATGTTGAATTTAAATCTTTACTATTGAGCAGTGCTCATCTTTCCTGTGATTCTGATTTTAAGAGCATTGCAAATAGATATAGAGCCCCATCCTAAGAATCCTCCACATATTTAACTTCCATTAGAAGTTCAGTGGTCACAGGGTTTAAAGGGCTGAGTGAATGGTAAACTAAAATATTACAGACTTTTAAAAAATACTGACTCTTTACCTTTTCTTCCAACACTTTCAGGCTGCTTGGGGAGGTGGACTTCTAATGTCCAGGAAGCATCGTCATAAGCTGAATGGAGTAGAAAGGTACTGCACACGGCTTATTGGTGTTGCTATTATTTATACAGTTGTACATGGTCTTTCGCCTGCCTCAAGGCGCTTACACTGTAAATTAAACAGAAACAACACAAACAATAAAAAGTTGAACAGGGGGTTGAAAACTGCACTGGAGAGGAGGTCAGTGATGGAAGGCAAAGTGAAAGGTAAGCTTGAAGGAGGACAGGGAGATTGTTTAGCAAATGGGGGGAGGGGAGACAGTTCCAAGAGTAACTTCAAAGGCGGTGCAATGGGAAAACTAAAGAGAGAGGACAGGCTGAGCTGAAGGAAATGAGATTTAAGATGGGCTGGGCCTTGAGAATAAGGATTAAAAGGCTAAACTTAGTGTGGGGAAAACAAGAGGAATCCTGGGAAGGGATTTGAGAGAGAGAGAGTGTGTGTGTGTGGAGGGGGGAAGGTTATGGGACTTCTCACCTGGAAGCTCTTTGCAATTGCTTCCAGTCATTATTGAGCCTTTATTCTAGCTACAGATGAATTTTCTATAAATGAGAGCCAATGATCTCAACATCAACTAGAGCAGGGGTGGGCAAACTTTTTGGCCCGAGGGCCACATCTGGGTATGGAGATTATATGGGGACCTATGAATGCTCATGAAATTGGGGTTTGAGTGCAGGAGGGTGTGAGGGCTCTGGCTGGGGGTGTGGGCTTTGGGGTGGGGCCAGAAATGAGGAGTTCAAGGTGTGGGAGGAATTCCTGGCTATGGCAGGGAGCTGGAGTTCAAGGGGGGAGGGGTCCTGCTGGAGGTGTGGGCTCTGGGGTGGGGCTGGAGATGAGGGATTTGGGGTGTAGGAGGGTGTCCAGGCTGGGACCAAGGGGTTTGGAGGGCAGAAGGGGGATCAGAGCTGGATCAGAAGGTTGGGGCATGGGGGGGCGGTCAGGGGTGAGGCTCTGGGCGGCACTTACCTCATGCAGCTCCAGGAAGCAGCAGCATGTCTCCTCTCCAGCTCCTACGTGGAGACACAACCAGGTGACTCTGTGCACTGCCCCATCCGCAGGCGCCGCCCCTGCAGATCCCATTGCCTGCAGTTCCTGGCCAATGGGAGCTGCAGGGGCAGCGCTTGGGGAGGGGGCAGCATGTGGAGCCCCCTGGCTGCCCCTAAACGTAGGAGTCAGAGTGGAGACATGCAGAGTGGCTTCTGGCTGGAGCGTGGCAGTGGAACAAGCCCCAGACCCTGCTCCCCAGCGGGAGCTTAAGGGCCGGATTGAATCGGCTGAAGGGCTGGATGTGGCCCCTGAGCCGTAGTTTGCCCACTCCTGAACTAGAGGGACACATGGTGGGGTCACACTGGTAGCAGCTTTTGGGGGCAGATCTTCCCTCTCCATGGCTGAAAAGGACAATGACAGCAGCAGAGCTGGTACCTTTCCATTATGCAGGGGTAGAAGGATTTGTAGAGCTCACATAGTAGTCTTCCTGCAGCACTGCATCACAGAGCCACTGCACCTCAATGTGCAGGAGACTTGGGAGGTGTGACTAATGGTTCCGTAAATACACTGGTCCAAAAGCTGTTCCCTCTTTACAGCAGGGACACAGGTGCTGTGAGGGCTACTGAAAGCCTAAGCCTACTGTGGTGTCCAGAGAGGGGACATGGGAAATATACCTTACCTCCATGGGCCTTTATGACATTCCCTATTACACTGTCCCATTCATCTGGGTGTTCACTGAGGCAGGAATCTGACCTTTATTGAATAACCTTGATTCAAATCAACCAAATTTAAAACAGGCAGGAAGTTCTTGTTGAACTTGACCCAGACTCATGTGCCGGTAACCTGCATCATCAGGGCACTGTCTTGGTCCACAGACTGTGTCACAGGACAGACCCCCTCTGTATTTCCAAGCTTATCCATACCTCAACAGTGGTTCAGTCTAGTACGATAAGCAGACTTTTCCACAGGTATGGCTCTCATCCAATGACAGCAAGACCTTAACCTATGTGAGGGTCTGTCTCTTGACTCACCAGGCCCCAGTGGATATGGCTCTATCAGCAAGGACTGCCCATATGCATGTAAATCAGAAAAGTGCTGCATACCCAGACACCGTACAAGGTGCACCATTAATATGTGCAAGATATCTGAATCCCCAAGGAAAGCAAAAAGGCATTTGAGGTAAAGTCTACCCTTGGCCAGCCAAATGGAAAAGCCTAGCACAAAATTCCTTCCATACCCTAGAGATAGTCATTTCTAATTCCCAGGACACAAAGGTAGACTTAATGTAGCACAATAAAAGGAAAAAATGAAACATAAGCACTTGCAAAAGCCAAAATTTCCCACCAATGGGAAATTTAACATATATAGCAAGTAAGCAGCAAAAACAGAATAAATAATGAGGCTGGTGGGTGGGAAAATAATGTGGACCCTCCTGGTGCAGAGATCAAGAAAGCAGTATGAAGCACTTGGCAGGAAACCACAAAGCAACTGAGACACACAAACCCAGGTTTAACCACTGGCCAATCCAGTTGGCCAGCCACTCTTATTACGGCAGTAGGTCCACTGAGGAGCTATAGTGCCAAATTCTACCCTTACACCCTATTCCACCCATTGGTGAATCAGGACAGAAGCTGGCACACTGATGCTGACCTGAGGGCAGCTGGTGCTAATCATTAAATCCCAACTCTAAGCAGTGACTGAAAACAGCAGGTCCCAGTGGGTGCTATGATTTTTCTCACCATAATAAACCACATTGATCTGCAGTCACTGGTAGAGGACACATGCTCCACAACTGTTTGCCACAGGCCCCAGCTGGGATCTGTTAGCACTCTAGCCAGACTTGGTATACCCAAAAACGCATACAGGCTCTGAATGGCTTTCTGTCATGGAGGCAGGGCCTGAATGAGTTATCCTGGCATGCCCTTTTATCGTACAAGGCAGTGAATGGTGCCCTTATGTTAAAATCCTCCTGATATCTCCCTTTTTTATTTTTTAACTTGTCCTGAGAAAACTACTTAAAATTCTCTCATGGTTTTGAAACATAAAGATAAGATTCTATAACAGAGATGGTAAGTTGAGACCATATCTCACCAGCAGAAAATACAAGTAAATTCTGCTTCCTAAATGTTTCTTCTAATATGCCATTGATCTTTTTTGAAAAAAATCCCATCCCATACAAAGTCTGGTTTCCATGAAAAGAGGTCAGACTGTGCTGTGTGCATGCAGGGCCTGTATCGGACTGCATTACACAAAAAGGAGTTCCAGTGGAGGGACTATGAGTTCCCAGAGGTGCAGGGTGACCACACATGCTGCGCAGCTATTCCTTTGGTGGATGTGCTCCATTTTCCATCCCTGAGATAGCTCTGGTAGCAGAGGGCACACCTGCTCCATTTGTGGCCATTAGAGTGGACCAGTTACTGTGCTCCCCAGAATGCAGGGACTATGATTATTTCTGGCCCTTGAGAGGGGGATGCAAGGAAAGAGGAGGACTCTTTAAATTGTCCTTCGCCACTCTGTGTGCACCCAGGCAAATACCATGAAAAATCTCACCCATACTATATACTTTCCCTCTTTAAAGAATCTAAATACATAGTTACACAAGGGATATTCAGTAGTTAATAAGATGGAATGGAGAGGGCAGTAGCAGCAAAATGTTGGGACATTTTTTCTAGCACTACCCTGAAACTATCTAGGATAATGTGTTTAAAACACAGGAAATCTCACCTGCTTGGCAAGTAAATTAACTGATCTTGCACATTCATTGACTTTTCAGCCTAAAAAGTTTATATATTATTTGTTTGGCATGCACTGTAGAGATTTTTATAGCCTCTTAACAACGTATATGTTTGACAAATTAACAAGAAAAAGATCCCTTAGAGCTTTAGCTGGAAAAGTGGGTAAGAATTAGCAGCTTCTTTTCTTTCTTTTTCCTACTGGAGAACTATAACAGCATCAGCCATTTAGCAAAGAACTATAGATACCTGGTGTGTGACAATGTCTCCTTAATTCCCTGCCCACCTGCAGATACTTTGAACTAATCGAAGCTGCCCTGCTGTTTTTGTTATTCCTGTTAGTGCTGTCTCCAGAAGGTGATTCTTCTGGGAATAAAGTTATAATATCAAGTAATCAGCATAGTTTGACACTAATTAGTTCACATTAATTACAATACCAAGTAATCACTAGTGTCTGACACAATAATATCAATCCTGGAAGAACTGCTTTCCTAGGCAGCACATCTGGGAAAGGTGACATCAAAGACACTGATACCCTCCATAGTTAGATCAATTTGGCAAAACACCTAACTTGTTTATGACAATTCTCTTGTCACTTACACTGGCTTTACACTAGTGTAAGTTTAATTTTGTTTTCCATATCTACTCTGAGGGCACAATTCTTTTGCAGAGCCAATTCGGTCACATGGAATCCACACAAGATGATGGGAGTTTTGTTACAATGTTCGGCCATTCTGATTCGGGAAAAGGTCTGTTTTATATTGTTTGATAGTCTTTCAATTGAACAATTAGTGAAATGAGCGCCGAGTTTTTTAGGACATGTTGCAAGGCCTGTTTCTCTGTAGGCTTCTTTCTGAAGGGAAAAGTTGGGTAGATTTATGTTTGTTTTATTTGGAGGAGGAGGTAAGCACTTTTTCCTTTTTCAGCTTTTGGTTAACACAGTAAACACTGTGGGTCAAGATCCTCAGATAGCTTCAGTGATGTCAATGGAGTCATGCTGATATATACCAGCTGAGGATCTGGCCTTGTGTTTTTATAAAACATTGTACATGCACCCTGTGACTTGATAATTGGACAAATGATAGGCTTTAAAAATAAACAGCAAACATTTTGCATTGCACAAGTGGCTTAAGAGTTTAAAATCTTGTTGGAAAGCAGCCACATTACTTTTTGTTCTACTCCAGAAGCAATTTTAGGACTTTATCATCAATGGGAGCAGGATTAGGATCCAAATACTTTTCTTTCAATATGTGAATATTATCATCTATGAGCAGGACATTTTAATTTTTCTAATTTCCATTAACTTGTCTAACTACCAGTCTTGGAAATGGGTACTTAGAGAGACACTGTGGTCTAGTCTCTAGTGCAATGTTTCTCAACAACCAGTCCATAGACTGGCACTGGTACCTGAGAGCTCACTGACACGGTTTAGGAAGGCAGCAAGCTGGTCGTTGGCATCAAAAAGGTTAGAAAAGACTCGCCTACTGGATATATCACAAGAGTGGGACTTGGAAGGCCTCAGTTCTAGTCATGCCATGACCTGCTGGGTGACCTTGGACAAATCACATCATCTCTCAGTGCCTCAGTTTCACCAGCATAAAGTGGGGATAATTGCCTTCCTTTGTAAAGTGCTTTGAGATCTAAAGATGAAAGTATAGTATAGGTTCTTAATATTATAACTCAGAACATGAGAACTTTGGTTTCTCTTTATATTTCTGTGTAGGTCATATGCAGTCAAGGAAAAATAGTTTTACTAATCAAGCTAGTAAAGATGTAGAACAGTTCTTTTTATTTTTATTGTTAAAGCATACTAGATGTGTCTACTATGGGCCCAGTTATGCTCATACTTATTACTGATGTTTAGTAGACCAGAGTGGGCCCTAAATGGAGTTGAAGCCTTCCTCCACACTTTAAAGTTAATTTATGCACCAGAATGAGCTTACGCAGTCTCACAGTTCAATATAAACATATAGCAACAAAGAAAATGACAATGAAAAATTAACTCTCAAAAGTCTTATTTTCTAAGAAAGAGAAGTCTCATATTCTAGAATCGGGGCAGCTCCAGGCATCAGCACGCCAAGCGCCTGCTTGGGGCTGCAAGCCACAGGGGGCGCTCTGCCGGTTGCTGAGAGGATGGCAGGCAGGCTGCCTGCGGCAGCTTGCCTGCGGAGGGTCCGCTGGTCCCGCGGCTTCAGCGAACCTCCCACAGGCGTGGGAGGACCGCCGAAGCCGCGGGACCAGCTGACCCTCCTCAAGGAAGCCGCTGAAGGCAGCCTGCCTGCCGTGCTTGGGGCGGCAAAATGCCTAGAGCTGCCCCTCTCTAGAATCCAGGAGTATAAGGCAGGAAACATTTGTTTGGAATACTAAGAATTCAAATACATTTAGGCTGGCATTTTCAGTAATATTATTTTTAAGTATTGTTAAAACTTATTTTTATCTCAGTGTGATATGCATGTAATGTCTCAGTGTGATATGCATGCAGCTTCACCACTTGAATAATCAGGAACTTAAACATCTAAATGACCAACTTGAGAGCACAAAATTATGTCTACAGCTTGCGCCCTCAAAAGCAGGTCAGTATCTGAAAATGTGGTCCCTAAAAGTACAATTTTTCTACAATATATTTTTGTTTGTATATATTCAATGGACGTATTCAATGGATATATTTACATATGCGTTATATATATTTGCTTTTTCATAATAGGGTATACTTCAAGGTTGCAATCAGATGTGTGCAGGATATCTGTTCCAGCAAGATAAACAATATGACATATCCTATGACACTGGAGATAAAGCAATACAATGTGGTCGTCATGTGGACATTTTCAAATTCTGGTTGATGTGGAAAGCTAAGGTAAACAATAAATGTCCAATTAAAATGACTCAAATATATTTAATTTGTGTGTATGTAAGAGAGAAAATACCTACATTGTTTCTTTAAAAGAGTTGTTTGGACTTTACGGAAAACTTAGAAAACAACGTTTGGTTCTATGAAGAGCTTTGCCTGACAAAGGACAGCAGGAATGGTTCCCAAGTCCCTGAGACAGCAAACACCCAGGCTCATGCTTAACGTTAATCACATTGAAGTCAATGTGGCTTCTCATGTGACTAATGTTGAGCTCCTGCATAAGTATTTGTGGGATCGGGGCTCAGATTTGCAGGTAAACACATTTTCTTCCTGTTAATACTTCTTTCTTGCTTTCTACTTGAAACTGTAATACTCTGTGGCCATTCCTGCATGCTCAGTCAGGCAAAATTACCTAAATGCATGATTCAGTTAATAAGGTGGCCACAATCTAATCCTTTATAAAATCATAATTATTGCTGTGGCACACTCTAAATTTATATAAAGAGGATTTTGACTTCAGAGGAGGATTAAGCAGCACATAACCTCTGATGAATAAAAGTTCCTGTTTACTACAAATTTCTTTAATATTAAGAGTGAGGGAAGCAAATAATAAGTATGCTTCTCTATTTCTGTTTTTTAAACAAAATATTTTTTCAAAGTTTTCTCTGAGTTACCAGAGTATCTTTAAAAATACTGCAGCAAAGGAAATACAACTGAATAAAGTATTAACATTCAGATTTGCAAAAGCATGAAGAATTATTGGAACATCCTAAATTATCTTTACTTGTGTTCATTTTACCGATTACTGTGGTATCCAACACAGATTTGGTGGCATTTCTGAGTACACTGAGTACCAATTCTTTCTCCAAATCAAACCTTTTTGAGGCTGCAGCTCCAGGACATAAATCCACCTATGATTAATTAAAATTGAACTCTGACCCATAACTTGAAAATATTATATGTATAATACTAATCACCATTGACTGACTACAGAACCCTGTCAACCCTGAGGCACCCATAGATCAGTTGGCCTTCTAAAAATCAGTCTAGCATGTGTTTTCAGTGCCTTTGGCTTTCTTTGACAAAATCAGCAGTCATTCTGCCCACACTGTGGCCCTCTCTTGGCAGGCCAACCTCACTACAAACATTCTCTTTTGTGGTTGAGAGCCTGAGCAGCGGGTATCAGGGGCCAGTGGAGACTGTGCATCCCCAAACAGCCTGGCATGGCTTCATCCAGGCTTCACCCCCAGGCTCCCTCCTGCAGTTTCTGGCACTCTACCGTGGCCCAGGCTGGCTGGGGCTGGGATGGGCAGGCCTGCCACTGGGACTTGGGGCAGCTGGCACTGGGGCCAGGGCTGTGCTGCCCACCTGGCACTTGGACCACACCTCCTGGCTGCCTGGCATTCCGGGGCGGGAGCACTGGACTGCGCCTCCCAGCCACCTGGAACTCCGGGGCTGGGGGCACTGCTGCCATGACACTGGGTCCTCCAGGGCTGGGGGCACTTAGGTGGCCCAGGTCTGGGACCGGGGACTGCGATGAGGGTGCTTTGTGCTCATGCAGGGGAGGTGCAGGGCCTAGGGCAGAAGGGGAAGGGCCAGGGGCTAGCCTCAACAATGGCCAGTTCACCGGCCACGCATGGTTGAGAGCCATTTAGCGCACCAAAATCAAGCATGAATATAGAACAGATGTGAAGTGCAAAACCCTCCTCTGCCTGTCAGAGAGAGGCTAGAGCACCAGTGTGGTGTGTGAAGAACCTGACTGCCAGTCACTGGTGCAGAGAGGGAGAATAGAAGGAAGACTGTTGTGTTTAATATTATTACTATTTATTATTTGCATTGTTTTAGTGCCTAGGAACCCCAGTCACAGAACAGAAACCCAATGTAATAGGTGCTGTACAAGTACATAAAGAGTCTTCAGCCCCAACAAGCTTACATCTAAGCAATAATGTGATAAGGCCATATTTACACTTCAGAAGTGGAGTAGGATGTTTGTGATTCTTTCTTAAAACAAATTGTAGACCCCCAGACCACAGCACAAAATTCAACTCAAGAAATTCAAATTTCTGAAAAAATTGAGGAACTCAGACTCAGCATTTTTGGTCTGGGTCTTTTATAGAGGCTGCCTTTCTCAAAGCTATCAGCTCTGAGATTTTGGGTTGGACCCACTTGTAGTAAATTGGATGTTATATATATTGCAACAACTGCCTTTGGGTCATTTTTTGGAATAATGATACACTGAAAGCTGTGGAGGTTTTTCTTCCAGCATTAACAGCTGCCAAAAATGAGCACAAATTTGCCTTCAAAATAGACAGTGGGCTTAATGCGATATTTATCTAAGTAAGCCCTTGAATCATCTTGCAAATATTCTTTCAGTGTGAATTTTATCCCAGTATAGAGAACCTGTACCACAGATACATAATGAGAGTGGCATTAAGGGCTTCACCGGTGCTGAAAGGTGACCTGCAAGGGGGAAACAATGTGTACATGCCCTTATTTACCTTTTCAATGAAGGACAAAGGTGGTCTGGATTTTTTTAAAGCTTTATTTTTCCAGAGTTGTTTTTATTTGTTTCCTTGTTTGTTTGTTTGGAGGACTGGAGAATGGGTGGGATTATGACATTAAAAAAGACCAGCTAGAAAATTGAGCAACTGAGTGGGGAAATGGATTTTAAGTCAAACTATTTAAGACTCTTTATTTGCTTTCTAGCTTGTTTTTCTTAATGCAAATTCCTGACCAACAACTGGGAGAAAAGATTTAAAACTCTCCCCAATTCTCTAGTCCTCCAGTAAAAGCAGAGGAGCCAAGATTTAATATTCCTGATATTTTGAAGGCAAAAAAAACAACACCACCATGCTGAAATATTTATCTTCTTAAAATGTTTAAAAGACCCTTATTCATCTATTTATATATTTATTTTTATTTATTTATCGCCATAAAGTTCTTTTAAAAACAAAATAGTGCACAAACAAAAGAGTAATTCTTTTGTAGATCACATGTAACCATGTGAATTTCACTATTTACAAAATAAGTATCACTAAAAGTATTCTTTATTTCTGTAGTCATCCTTTAACTTTTAACTTGCAAAATGATAGTCCTGTTATATATTTTATTTTCTGTCCAAACCTAATTACTAGAGATGGCTAGATGGTACAAGAAAAGAGGGGAAACTTTTTTAACTAATAAAACATTTTCTTTTTAAAATAGGGTACAGTAGGATTTGAAAATCAAATCAACAAATGTCTGGAATTGTCAGAGTACCTCTATACTAAAATTAAAAACAGGGAAGAATATGAGATGGTTTTTGATGGAGAGGTAAGTCATTACATAGACCAAAAATGTTTTTCATGTAACTTGACAGCTGGGAACTAAGTTTGTATACATTTATTGGAGCAATCTTGAAATTTCTATAGGTTTCTCAAGAGCTCATAGCTATGTATGAAAAAGAACAACATGGCCACTGACATATGGGCAGACTTTTGGCCAGACACATACTAAACTTATATATGGATTTCAGTTATGAACACAGGGATTCCTCCCCTCTTTTTCTTTTTCTTTTCTTTTCTTTTTCTTTCTTTCCTTTTGTTTTCACCTTAAAGGACTGTATTGGGCCACAAGCTGAACACTTCAGATGGGGTTTATCAACAAAGAGCCAGATTCCCATAAGAATGTAGTGCAGAGGAACTGGTGTGGCTTCTCAGATTAGGGTATGAAGATGGCCTTAATAAAGCCTGTTCATGCTGACATTCCAGAGGTTGTCACTCTTGGTTCTCTGAAAGCTGCTACCTCCTCTGCTGATGTCTCTGCATAAAGTCTTGGTTGATACACACTTTGTCTCTTCACTTACTAAGAGGAGGAAAATCAGTTACCAAAAGACAGACCTGTCTGTGTACAATGTCACTGAATATGACCGGGTGCTGTCTGGCACTGGAATCTTGGAAGGGACATCCTCTTAAAATTACATAAGTGTTGAACAATGTTTGTACTTCATCAGCGCTCTAGAATATTGTAAAAGGGACAATGCATAGTGAATCCAAGATGGCAGCTGCAAGTAGACTGAAGCAGCAATATTATACAGAATGTATTGTTACTTAATATATAGAATTAACAGCGGTCATGGTATAATTCCCCACTCTGAACCTTAGCGTCCAAAAGATGGGGTACCAGCATGAATTCTTCTAAGCCCAATTACCAGCTTAGTACCTGTAGCACTGCCACCAACCAGGAATTCCAGTGCCTGGTACACTCTGGTCCCCCCAAAACCTTGCCCGGGGAACCCCAAGACCCAGATCCTCTGGATCTTAACACAAGGAAAGTAAACCCTTTCCCCCACCGTGCCTCTCCAGGCTTCCCCTCCCTGGCTTCCCTGGAAGAATTACTGTGATCAACTCCTTGACTAAAAACAGAGAGGAAAATTCACCTTCCTCCTTCCTTCTCTTTCCCCTCCCAGCCTCTCCCTGTGAGAGGAATCCAACACAGAGAGAACATCCTTTCTCTCCCCCTTCCTTCTTCTCCCACCAATTCCTGGTGGATCCAGACCCAGTCCCTGGGGTCTCACCAGAAAAACAATCAGGTTCTTAAACAAGAAAGTCTTTAATAAGAGAGAAAAAACATAAAAATATCTTGTGAAATTAAAGATGGATTAGGTACAAGATTGTCAAGCTAGAACACTGGGAATACCCTCCCAGCCTAAGTATACAAGTACAAAGTAAAATCCTTTCAGCAAAATACAAATTTGAACTCCTTCCAGCCAAATACACAATTAAACTCCTTCCAACCAAATGCACATTTGCAAATAAAGAAAACAAACATAAGCCTAACTCGCCGTATCTACCTAGTACTTACTATTTTAAACTTATAAGATCCTGTATCGGAGAGATTGGAGAGAAACCTGGTTGCACGTCTGATCACTCTCAGAACCCAGAGAGAACAACAACCAAATTCTAACAGCACGCACAAAGACTTCCATCCCTCAAGATTTGAAAATATCCTGTCCCCTGATTGGTCCTCCGGTCAGGTGACAGCCAGGCTTACTGAACTTGTTAACCCTTTACAGTCAAAAGACATATAAAGTACTCCTACTATCTGTTTATGACAACAGCCTTAATAAAATGTATAGACTCTACTTCTGTAATAAAATATTCAATAACAATTTATTGTCCTTCAGGAGATTGGTGTGGGTGATCCATATATTCCTATTATGTTTATTCACTTATGTGTTTTTTTGTTCTTTTTTCAGCCTGAACACACAAATGTATGTTTCTGGTACATTCCTCAGAGTCTCAGGGGCATACCAGATTCTGAGGAGAGAAGAGAAAAGCTAAATAGGGTATGCAGCTCACATTAAATGTATAATATATTGATTCATTTCTAAGCCAAAGGGTTTTATTTATCTAAAATAACATATCTCTGCATGTGCTGATTCTGAGCCAGGTTTCCAAAATAGAGTTGATGGAAATTTGGGATTTCCGTTTAGCAAGGGAATGGGCAATTCTGTAAAATCATTGTTCTGGAAATGCCAGTACATGGTATTTCCCAAAATAATCATTTCCTGCAGGACCCTGGCAGCTGCTCACTGAGATTGTCATGATTCTTGACAATGATTCTTGTCATTTTCACAGCTGCTTTTCAGTGATGGGTGAAAGTGACAAGAATAATGTCCCTTTCAGTCCACATCTCTCAGATTTTCAAGGGTCTATGTTTTTGGGCAGCCACATCATGCAGACTGTCTAGGACCAGGAACCCCAGGGCTTTGAGACTCCTAGGCCAGCTATCTCCCTGGACTGCCCAATCCCTGCAGCCTGGGGAGTCAACAGCTCAGAGAGCCATCGGGCCCAGGAGCCTCGAATCTGTGGGATCCAGGAGCAGTCTCCATGGTAGGACTGCCTCTCAGCCGCGAACTATGGAAGCCTGTGTTCCTCAGCAGCACACCAGCTGAGCTGGCAGGAACTCAGGCAGGTGGTTAATCAGTTTGTTGAACCCCATACATTGCTATGAAACACTTTGGGTACAACAAATCACCATTTTCTAAACCTATTTCACTGGAAAATTGCAGACCAGCTCTACCCCAGAGTTCCATGTTATGACTGGCCTCTGGACCTTGACATTTCGTCTCCTGTTCTTATTGGGTCTGAAGTTATATTTCTCCTTTGAAATCAGACATGGAACGTATCCAGTTCTTCTAAAGTACATTGTTTTGTGGCAGCATTTTGGATAGTTCAGATTGGGGTGAGGTTAAGAATACAAGAGAGAAAAAGAGATTACAGTTATCAAGATGAGATAATCAGGCCCTGACCAAGAGTTTTTTGTGGTGGGAATAGAAAGGAGAGGGCAGATTGGTGATATTGTAGAGGAAGAACCAGCAGGATTTTGTGGCAGCATCACTGTGAGGAAAGAAGGACAGAGAGGAATTAATAAAATTACTTGTGTGAATCTATGGGACAAAATGACTAATGAAATTGCCAACAGTGATAGAAAAGAGAGGGAGAGGGAAAAGTCTGTGAAGAAAGAGGAAGTGTTTGATTTGACCATGTTAAGAATGAGCTAGTGATGGGACATTGCGAGACATCAAGGAAAAAGTGTCAAATGGCACCCAGAGATAGACACTGAATGGCAGGGACTAGGTCAGGGGTGAAGTAGTTCTGGGAATCATCATTTTAACTTGCCTGTGTACTCTAACGAGTGTTCTCAGATAGACCCCAGATTTCACAAGACTCAATTGTGTCACCCTTATTCACGTGGAGTACTACTCAAGATGAATAAGGGTGGCAGAATCTGGCCCATAATTAGGCAAGGAAAGGCAAGGTAGTGCTCTGCTCTTGATTGACGGATACCGTGCAACTGTTAAGACTTTGATGGATTTTTTTCTTTGAAACTGAAAATAAAGAAGATAATTGTAGTAACTTCATGGTGCTGTAAAACCAATCCAAATGTTTTCATGATTTAAAAAAAAAGATACCAGTAGAAAGTTTTCTTTATACAATAGGGCTGGTTGAAAATTTTCCATCAAAATTTTTGACAGAAAGGCTTTCTGAGTAAACAAAAATTTTAATGGAAAGTGTCTCCTTTCCTTGTTTTCTGATACAAATTCTAAAATATCCACTGAAAATTCTTACAAAGACAAAAAAAGTCACATTTATTAAAATTTTCCCATGAATTCTTTTCCTGACCTGTTTTAACAGTTAACAATGCACTTTCAGTGTTTGTCATCCAAATACTGAAGCATTAAGAAGTTGAAAATGAGACTATAAACCAAAGTGAAATTGGCTTTGTTACTTTTCATTGTCCAAACTATAAGACTTCCAATAATTAATCAGAAAAATAAATAGCGACACGTAAATTTAGATTTGTAAATTCTTCCAGTACTATAAGATGTTATTAGTAGCTTAATAAGGAATACTGTTTGCTTAAGCTATGGTTTTTAAGTTGACGTTGTTAATCATAACATCTTAGATTATTAAGTATAGAAGAATTTAAACATCTAATTTACATATCACTATTATATATACATAAAATATGTTATCAAGCATTTTCTTTCTACAGTTTTATGTAAACATCTATCTCTGGTGTAATTGCTCTCTTTTCTAAATTAAGAAATATGGTGACTAGTAAGAAAGGAAAAGGGTTCTAAATTGCTTTCCTGTTTTGTTTTAATTATAAAGGTGGCACCGAAAATCAAAGCTCTGATGATGGAGTCAGGTACCACAATGGTTGGATATCAGCCTCTGGGAGATAAAGTCAACTTCTTCCGAATGGTTGTCTCAAACCCAGCGGCAACTAAGTCTGACATTGACTTCCTCATTGAAGAAATAGAAAGATTGGGGCAGGATCTGTAATACTCTTGGCAAACTATTTATTCCTCTAGTCCACTGTTTTCCAGCACTGGCTTTTTTACCCAGTTCTGCAGAACACCCTTTAAGGAAATTCCCTTTCTAAATGTTTCACTCTCCTAAGACACTCTAACACAAAAAAATCTGTAGGTTACTGCAGAGGTGCTGGAACAATTCGTATACTGGGGGTGCTGAGAGCCATTGAACCAACTGTAAACCCAGTATATGATGGAAACCACTTCAAGCCAGGGGGTGCAGTAGCCCACACACACACCCAGTACCCTTAGTTCCAACACCTGTGGGTTACTGAAATATATATGTATTAGTAGGTCATTTTATTGAAGGAAAATATATTATCTTCAAGTGTACTATGATCCTTATTTTAGTCTGTTTATTATAGTCAGCAGGAAACTAATAAGTATTAAAATAGAGAATTAAGAACTCTGCACAATATGTTTGTACAGTATATATATATAAATGGTAATGAATTTAGAGCTAAGCCACAGCATGTTTTCCACTTTAAGAGAACTAACTTTTCTTTCAACAGTTAATGATGTGGACAATGTGCGGCAGATCTGTCTAACAAATGCAAATAGCTGTAAAGAAACATTTTAAAAAATGTAGCTTCTTAGGAGCTAAGGAAGATGTTTAATAGTATTAAACCGTATTGTTGGTGCTTCTCTCACATACAAAAACAATGGATCGTGAAAGCACCCCCCCCGTAAGATAGTTTTATCTCCCCTTCAGTGTCATAGCAGGGGATAATAGTAGCAGAGTCATTGTACCAGGTATATTATTGCTGTATTTTCAGAGATTAATCTGTGTAGATTGTGTATATTATTGTTAAATGACTTTGTGAAAAGGAATTAAATGTAATAGTTCAATTCTAGGTCTATGAAATATTTGCTTATTTATATGCAGAGATTTACCATGCTAAAGAGTTGTCTTGTATTTTCTTCCATTTGTAATGTATCCTATTTATATATTATTGAAGTTCTAAATGATGTTTATGGTATTTTAGTGCATTTGTGAGCCAAAGAGATGATAAAAATATTAGCTGACACTTTTTTATTTATATAATAGTGCCCTTAAAATAACAACTTACAGTTAATTTTACTGATCATTAGGAATTCTAACATTGTATATAGACTCTAGTATAATGAAATCCCTTTACTTTAATAGACTCTTCACTTTTATTAATTGTAATGTCTGCCTGTATGTCCAGTGTTCTGAATGCTTTTCTAGTGAATATTGGATAATAATCAAGGCCCATGTACTTCTGTTGTAGTTCAGGTTCAATCTCTGTGACTAGTTTAGCTAAATTCTGGGGGAAGATTCCTGAAGAAAATCTGTACCAAATCTGTGAGATCGTTAACCAGGTTTATTAATGTTTTGTAGAAGGGGAATTCACTATGTATTTTGGAGTTTACAGAGGAAAAGAAAAACTCACCACAGAATGTTTAAATACAGCTGGCTTGTCACCATAGTTTTAACTGATCAGACATTTCAGAATATAGACACAAGAGTCATCTGCAGCCCATTCAGTTTTTAATTAACTAGGTGACCAGTTCAACAAAGTATATGATTTTGTACTGGCAGACCAGCAAAGTAGTGGAATCAAATAAAGGCTCAATAGTCCTCTGGCTACAGAATGACTATTGTCATGATAACTGAAACCTGCTGATTCAAAATCTTTTCAAAATATGCTGCTATGGCTATTGTACAGGAAAGTCTGTAATAAGCTACTTTTCTTTCCGATCTGAAATAAAATTTAATTGCATTAGAAATATTCTATTAAAGGATTGTAAAGAGACACATTTTGATTTAAAACTACAGCAATACTCTGTCCAAAAAGATCCTAACACTTTGTGTTGCTTTTTCATTTATTTAGAGGGGGTTAAACACTCACTGCCTTGGTGCCCCACTTTATGCCATGTGAACGGGCTGCAGTAGCATGAAGGGCCCCTAAAAGACTTGGCTGTAGCCAGAAGAGGATTCCGTTAGTACAGGCAATGCAGAAGACAGATGTAAGGTTGGCTTAGTTGGCATGCTGGAGGCAGGGCTGGAGAAGGGAAGAGTGTGTTGGGGCAGGGCCACATCACACAGCACTAAGGAAATTCCAGACATCACTGCAGCTCATAGGACAATCCAGGGAGTCAGCCATAACTTACACAGTCCCCTCTAGGTCTTTCCAGCCCCTGGAGCAACCCAGGACTGGGAAGGTGCAAAGGTGACCATGGTCCCCTGGGGCTGCAAATTCTATGCTGTGCCTCAGCTGTGGTCTTTAGAGTAAATACCAGTTGGATATTCAAAACACCATGTCTAACCCCTCTCATACAGCCAGGAAAGCCTGGGGCATTTTGACATTCTGTGAATGGAAAAATCGAGAAACCCATTTCAAGAGTCTAACATTGGTGGGCCCAATCTAACTTCCAGGTCCAGAGGGTCTAATTCTGATGTATAAGCACTCCATGCTTATTTTTGTCACCAGGACTCTTCCAAAATTTAAGGAGATGAGTTTTGGGTGGCTAGTCATTCCCAAGCACTGTTTTCTCCTTCTTTTCCTAGAGACCCAGTATACCTCTCTCCTCTCTTACACTCTGTAGAAGCTGCTTCTTGAACTTCATTTTGTTATGACCTTATTGCTCATTGGCATCAAGTTCAGGGCTTGTTTCACTTTTGTGGCTCTCCTTTTGCCTCCTAACTATAACATACAGAAGATGATCCATATTATCCACCTCAAAATCTTACAACTATGAAGCCACCCAGTAATCCCACTAGCACAGTTGTCCTTCTAGTAGGCCCATCTCCTTAGGGCAATGTTTTTACTTCATGCAGCTGGTGCAGATAGTTCCAGTGGGCCATGCTTCTACAGTCGTGAATTTTGATCTTCCAGAATAAATATTCCTGACATCTTCCCTTCTTTGATACTAGCACCTTTGGTATAAAAGTCAATGATATAAGGTCTGAATCCTGCTTCCATGGATATTGTCAGCATCAGTATTGGTTCTGGCTTCAATCTTTTAAAATCAAATGCCATTCTCTCTAGATGTAGGCCATTTCTCATTAAAAGGTTAGAGTTCTCCTACTCACAAGGCTGTTCTCGGGTGTTCAGAAACAAACTCTTCTCTTAGAAATGAAAAGGCTAGATTACTTTTTGAAGCATAAGTTTATGGATGAGATTTTCCCTCTCTGAATAGTTCACTTTATTCAAAGACTTGCTACAGAAGATTACAGCATCTCTCTACTTTTCACAGTGTATGAAAAACATTATGGCCTATGCTAGTCATTGCCAAGACATCTAACCAGCCTTGAAAGGGGAGTCTACTTCTTCCACACACAGCAGCAGCAGCAGCCTCTTGTGGTTTCTTTGACCAGTTTTTAGCTTAGAGTTTCTGACCCCCTTCATGCCCTCACTCAGGGAGTTTCAGTGACAGTACCACTAGAGAGGTCAGATGCAGGCTTCATACTTTATGCTCTAACTTTAAAATCTTAACTTTCCGGCCCTAGTGTCCAGATTATCGCCACCTTACAACAATAATATTTGAAGAACTCTATAGGCTTTAGAAACATATGTGGAAGCTAAGTAATAGGATCCCCATTTTGCAGACTGGAAAAGGACAAAGATCATGCAGCAAGTCCTGAATGGTACTGGCTGGGAACAGAATCTTATTCTCCTGAGTAGTGTGCAAACTGTAATTTGATTACTACAAATTGCTTCTCTTCCATTTGGCACAGTTTCTTGCTTTTGCCAGATCAGAACTACCAGACTGTTCTAGCTACTACCAATGACAGTTTGCATCTAGAAGTGACATTTAATAACGTAGATCCTGCTGCCTATCACAGAGTCATGAAGTTTATCTTCGAGGTGGTTCTCACAGCCATGAGAGTTAAATTTATCTTCATGTATGATGTATGGGATTTTTTTCTTTCTGGTACCACTGTATCTTAGTTTTGTGGCAAATGATGCTCAAAACCAGTTTCTGGTATCTCCTTGTGATTGATGTTGTCCATTAGGATATTTAGCAGTAATGACTTCCCATCACCACCAGCACAGGGTCCTGGTTTACCTCAACTCAGACAGCTGATTTAACAGAGCCTTATTTAGGGGATGGCCGTGGTCATCAATGAGACAAAGTCTCTATATTTCCCTTCCAGTAGTCAATCTTCATCTGAGTAATATTCTGTGGCTTCTCAAACAAAGACCTCTCTGCAACTCTCCTGTTCTTAAATCCACACAGCAATATGTGGGGAAGATCAGAAAGCGTGAAGCCATGGACGAGGTGACTCATTCCAAGAAATACAATTATAGTTGAGCAACTCTATTTTCCTGATGTAACGAGTTGGTAATTTACTCTGAGGTTGTGATTTCTTCTTTAAAATCTTACTGACAAGCGCTGTACTGTTAAGGTGGGTGAATTCAAAGTACCTTGACAAATGGCAAATAGAGGGAAGATGCAAACTAGAAATTGTTGCTTCAGTGTTTACTAGCTGATGTATTAGATTTGGAAAAGGATAACCAAAGCAGCTGTTGATTTTAGGTAGGAAAAGTTCCAGTTTCAGTTGTTAGAACCCCTTTTTGGAGAACACAGTAAGCTTCTACCATTCGTGGCAGACAGACAGAACCAGGGTTCTCGAGAATAGCCCAGAATTTTAAAATCATCATTTATTCAGGGCACAACATGTTTTTTGAATGGTGACAAATAAAAAGAGATTTTTTTAAACAGAATCTCTGTGTTTTGTGGCTCAAAGAAATGTGAAACTATAAAAATGATATGCAATGCAATTTAAATTTTTCAATAATAATTTATCTTAAAATTGTTTCATTTGTCTCATTATTTGTGAGTTCTCTGCTTTTCCTCAAGAACACAAGACGTACATCTCACAGCAAATCTTAAACACTAAAAACAGTGAGCCAAAGCTTTAGGACACAGCACAGCTTTTAATCCTGAATTCAGTGGCAGCTTGCATGCATACATGCTGCATAACAACTTCAGTATTCAGATATGAACAAAGTAATGAAGTTTTACTACTTTGCAGGGATTGTGGATCATCTGGTGAAAAGAATAAAGCAGAAACATCTCTTCATCTGGTACTGCTGAAGGCCCAGTTCAGCTTGTTCAAGCAAAACTCACATAAAAGTATGTGAGTTTAGTGTGACTAAGACAGGGATTCTCAAACTTCATTGCACTGACAACAAAAATTACTATGTGACCCTGGGCGGGGGCAGGGGAGGGGGCATAAAGCCGAATGCTGCTGCCCCAGGCTAAAGCACTCAGGCTTTGGCTTCAGCCCTGTGTCCCAGCGAGTCTAATGCTGGTCCTGGTGACCCCATTAAAATGGGATCCTGACCCACTTTGGGGTCCCAACCCATAGTTTGAGAACCGCTGGACTAAGAAGAGGTGGATCAAGCTCTTCTGGAAGACAGAGAGCCAAATATTTGCATTTTGCTGATATTTAATATGTGGATCTATTTCTAAAACTAACGTCTTTGAGGCAGAGATCATCATGAGCCCAATCATAGGCCCCAATCCTGCAAAGACTTGTACATGTGCTTAACTTTTCACACATAATAGTTCCATTGACTTCAGTGGGACTATTCACACTGTGTATAGTTAAGCACGTGTGTAAGTCTTTGCAGAATCAGGGATCATATACTGCAAGGGGACTTTTGTACGTAAAAGAAATAGAGGATCAGGTTTTGCAAGTGTGGTCAGAGGTGTTATGTGTATTAACTTGTGACCTGATCTTGCAACTACCTGATCCTGCAAAGCGCAGGTGCCAGACTGCACCCACACACAACCAAATGCAAGATCAAGGGCTACCTGCTCATTATGGGTTCAAATCTACAAGGCGCAGAATGCCCTAGACCTGTTGCAGAAAACCATTTAAGTGCTTGTTTAACTTTAAGCATGAGTTTTCTTTTGGAAGTCAATGCAACTATGAATGAGTGTAGCATTAAGTATGTTCTTAAGTATTTTGTTGAGTCAGGGCTAGAATGCTCAACATTTTGAATGACTGAGCATTATACTACACAAGCAGTTATAGTAAAAATGATTCATTTAAACATATGTTAAATTAGGTTTAAATTTCTATGTTGTGAATGACCTGAACAAACTTTAAAAGAAAATCGTTTTGTAAAGGTATACATGAAAGACCCAGTCCTGTGGCCACTAAAGTCAATGGCAGTTTTTCTATTTATTTTAACGGAAGCAGAATCCAGTCCCTGATAAGTGAAATATAATGGGAGTTTTGCTAACATAACAACTATAGAATGGGATTCTAAACCAGAGCTGGGTAAAAAATTGTGACGTTTCTGTACTATTTGTAAAAATAGGCCCTGGCATGTACCAAGGTCATACACGTTCAGAATATTATAGCCAATATAGTACAAATTTTAATATCAGCCACAACTTGCATTTCAATGAGTATGTAATAGTTAAGCAAAATACTAATTATATTTTACTATCATTTATGCATTAAACATGGATGTAAAATACCTGTCATGTAAAAATAAGACACAGGGTTTGCAAGAATGCCATAATTTACTGCAGTAGAAGATAATTTTAAATTGGACTTGAATTATGCATCATAAATACAAAAACCAAGACATTTCCTGTATAAGAAAAATATGAACGTGTGGCAATTTGTCATAAAATGTCTTAAATACTATCTTACATGTATAAGATGGTTCAAAAGGTTACTGTGCTTTCAGTTAATGTATTGTGTTTTATAGCAAACTAAAGTGCCATTATAGGAGTCTAATTAGTTTTAGACATTTTCCTCATGTGTATCACTGAAAAATAAAGGTGCTTTTGAATTAGTACTCAAAATAACAAAAACATTTTCTTCTTGCATGATGAAGGAAAAATGCTGAAAAAATATTGCCTTATGTATTATCTATAGCATGATATTAAAATTTGTGTCAATTTATTTCAATAGCATGCACACAAATGTGGATTTGTATAAACTTTGAGGTTTCTTGTATTTATACGCTAAGGGATTTTAGGACTTATTCGAGTTCTGATTTATAAGATTACATAAAGCAAACAGACTGAGGCAGTCAATTTATACTACAAATAAGTTTTCTAAAGGTTAATATCTAAGTGTAATATATAAAAGTGTAATATAAAGCACGGACATAAAATAATTATTGTATTATATTGGAGAATATTTTCTTCCCCCAAGAATGTTTAGGAATGATTAGCTAATGCAGAGACCTGGTTGACTGACTGATAAAATGTTAGTATCAAATTCAGACTATTTGGGAGTGGGTGCATCTTCACTGATGTCAAGGGAACTTCACCTCTTTGCACCAGGGCTGAATTTGTCCCTTAGTGTTTTATGATTTTCAGTTACAACCTTTATTCTAGGAATGAAGTGGTTTGAAACAAGAAGTACTTGCAATGGGAAATAGTAACTTCCTGAAGAACAAAGTGAGCAAGTAAAGCTGCTGAAGTTAAAATGAGAAGATGCAGCATCAACAGGAAACAAAGAAGGTTAAAAGGAGAACTGCAAAGGTGAAGTGATTTGGGTTTCATCGGAGCATGATTGGGGATCAGTATTCTGGACAAAGCAAGAATTTCAATTACAGTTAGGAAAAAAAGAGGAGGGAGGAATGGGTTTTGCAATGGACTCAATAAAGAAAGAAAAATCTGCTTATGCTCTGTTCCTTTAGAAAAGTCTCCTGAAGAAAAGGGTGAAGGTTCTCAGTACAGATAGACATAAAATGATACAGAAACATGTTACACATCAACATTTAAAATGTTTTAATTTGTCCTAGTTAATCTAGTCTCTTGTCCAAGTGGAATTCTTACAGAGTGAACATGTGTGTGCTTATAATATAACATATAATTGTATGATCAGGCTGGCTATGACTTCCTCAAGGACATGTATGGTAAGAAAATACAATTTTAAAAAATTCTTAAAGCAGGACATGATATAAAACAAATATTCCATCAAGAATGAAAGCAATAATGTTCTCTTATCTATGAATATATCTGTGATGGAATCTCCAGCACCTGAAATCTTTAAATCAAGATTTAACACCTTTCTAAAAGATGTGTTCTAGTTAATCCAGAAATTGAGAGTCTGATGCAGGAATTCTTAGATTAAATTCTTCAGCCTGCGTTGTGCAGGAAGTCGGATCAGATCATCAGAATGGTCCCCCCCTGGATTTAATATCTGTTAATCTGGGAGTTTAGACATTTTATAAGGCCTACAACTGCCTCTGAGCCAAACTCCCAAAGTGCTTTAGGAGTCAGCTCAGAAGAGGAAAATGGCTTGCTAAGAATTACCAGAAAAGATCTGACAACTTCTACACAAATTGTTTAAAAAGGAATATTATTTTTAGCAATGTACTAACAAATAATAGATACTTCAGTTAACAAGACCTAAAATTAAACTATGAATATGCAGTGAAGTTTTAGGAATGTGAGGTACAATCTTCTAGTCCAAGGAATATTAATAAACACCTGAGAACTATTGATGTGCCCCACTATTAGCAGTTCTTTTCAGAATGTAGATCTGGTCCACACTGCTTGCACAATACCATTTTGGGCCCTACACTGTGGAAAGTGTTTAGAGGAGCGAGAACAGTTAGTTACCTGGCATTTGAACTGTAGAACTTGATACAAGTAAACACCCCAGATGCTAGAGAAGAAGAAGAAGCTGTTGAGAATTTTCTTGAGCTGAAGGTAGTAGCTTATGGCTTTTGAATGTTGTGGCTACTTCAAGTCTCAAAACCTGGGTTTGGAAGTTTGTGGCTTTCTGCAAGTCATAGATTCCTAGTTCTCCTGAGACAGATTAATGGAGAATTGTGGAGTCAGCGTAGCAGCTAGGTGGGCTCAGAGATTATGGCTCTTTATTGTTGACATGTCAAAAGAACTGGGCCTGGTGAGTGTTACTATTGGGATTGCACAAGTGTGTGCGTGCATGTGTGCGCGCGCCCCTGAGGAATTAATTTTTTTGGATAAAACTGATTGGCTCTTAGTTATTGCTACATTCTGCTTTGGAAAAATAACTAATTTTAAATATTCATTACTTTTTCATGGTTATACCTTGTTTGCATGTTCTCTGGATGTTTGTCCTGGTTTCAAGTTTTGTTTGTTTGTTTTTGGGGTTTTTTTTTTTGTTTGGTTTGTTTTTTTGTCTGTATATTGAATGTACTAAAAACAAGTACAGAATACTGCAAATTAACTAACAAAAATTAACATGTTTTGTTAATTTACTGGTGTGTAAAGGTCTGCAGTAAATTAGGTCAGTTTATTAATAGCAGTTTCATTTTTCCTATTATATTGTTTGCACTTTATTGAGTTGGGTTAGTTTATAACTTGGAACTATTTTGCATTATTATGAGTCTTCAATTATTTCATATATTTTTCCACATGGAAGAGCACCAGTGCTATGAAACACACTCAAGTTGGAAGCTTGACTTCTAGGAGGTCCCATTCTGTTTTATTATTCTAGTGAATTGTAGTATTTCTATAAGAGTGCATTTGAGCCTCAGTAATTGAGCTAGTGGTTTTGTTATAAGTAGTGTGTTAGACAATGACACTGTGCTTTATATATGCCCATCTTCCAAAAAAAAAGCCATGCTTTATGTTTTTGCAAGATCTGATCAGAGATCAAAAGATGCTCTTCAATTTTATATTTGTTAATTTGTGTAACAGGGCCCCACCACAGTGAGAATTTTCATTGGCTTCAGACAGCTCCCTCAGATTTCTCTTGTGAGCACAAGCCATGTTCTGATTGCAGCTCTGGAATAAAAGCTGCTGTAATATCCCACACCCCGATTAAAACCAAAACCCTCCACAAAATTCTCCTCCTTTGAATACATCACCCACACTATAAAAAGAACCAGTAGTCCAGTAACTGAAACAAGTTGCCTTCCCCAAAAGTCTTATCTCATGGAGGGGTGGGAGTGGCAGAAATTCTGTGAGCATAGTGTCAATAATTATGTTGAATGACTCAGGTACTCATGTTTATTGTCTACATGCTGCCATAATTTTAGAATTTTCAAAGCTCTGAAAGTGCTACCAACATGATATGTACAGCCATTGAGGGCTCTGGTGAATATTCAGTTTACTCTGCACCTCAATTCAGGAGTGGCTTTTGGCTGTCTGGAAGGTTCATAGAAGGCTGGCAAGAGGACTGGAAAGGGATAGTTGGAATCGTCATGGGCCCCAAAGGAGTATTATTGGATCTCCAAGCAATTAAAGAAGACTCCAGTTAATAGAATAACCGTTTTTTGGTCCAAAAAATTCATTAAATCCAACAAATGAAACCCCGGAAAACGTGTCCTCAATTTGGTTTTATGAGATGAGCTTCTAATTTGTCTGTAATCCACCCAATCATGTTGCTCTCTTTACAAACATAGTTAATAAATAAATGAAAGGTACCATTAGTGTGTTACCCTTCGTTTACAGTATCCCAAAGCACCGTCAGAATGAATAATGCTCCGTCTGTCTGTCCCACAATATGGGTACCTCTGCCCTGTATTGGATGGAAAATCAGACCAATCAAGAGAGAGTGGTGCGTGTGTTTGTGAGGTGGGGGGAGTGTACAAAAAGGGATCACAATAATGTGAAATTGTGAATCAGACCCTCTCATCCCACATACAAGTAGAAGGGAAAGAGATGGTACAATTCCAAGTAACATTCACACAGTGCCCATTCCAGAGACACGTCAAAACTAAATTACTGAGAGGAGGAAAAAGAAACAAAGAGCACCCCTAAGAATGAATATTTTATAAGATAGCAATCAAACCCAATTATTTAATCACATAATCTATAATTATTTAATGATTTATCCACTTTCTGTAGCTTGCAATGGAATGTCCTCACCATCCCACTTTACCACATGATAATTTATATGTATATATTCAATGTGTGAATTAATTTGAATATTTACTTTCTCTTAACTGTTAATTTCCATATTTTTAAATGCTTAGGGTTTTTCTAGCTGTATTTTTAGAATACTTGCATCTCTAATAGAAACCTCAGTTTAGTTCATTAATTTTTTGTCTGTTAATGTATTTCACTAAACAGTGACTTAGGGAACTATTATAAGTAGTTACAAAACTTTGAAAAGTGACCATACCATGAAGGGCATTGTGTAGAGTGTTCTGGAGAGGAAGAGTTAATTTAAAATAATGAGATAAAATGGGCAAAGGAAAACTTATATCAGGAGCAAGTCATAATGGTACAGCGGGGCCTGTAACGGGTCCCCAAGTTAAATGACGAAAGTCTCATCACTTGAGTCATTTGAAACTGGGAAGGGCAAAGCAGCGGAGAATGTAAGGTAACCATCCTGCAATGACCTCCGTGGGTGACTAATGTGACCTATCAGATAGATATAAAATATATAAGTCCCATCTGATAGTTTAACTAATCATTTGTAGGTATCTCACTTGTATCTACTGGAGATACAGTGCTTAGTGTCTCGTGAGACTGGGTTATTGGCTGCATGACACATATTGACTGAAGTTGTGTTATTCCTGGTTTTATGATCTATCCTCTACAGTTTGTAATACATTTTCTTTAAAGTGGGATTTACGAGCAAATGGCCCTGGTTTGGGTTTTTCAAATGAAATCTGAAAAACAAGGTCTGTCAAAATCAAACAGCTCTTGGTTTTACAGTTCTGTTTGAAACAGAGACAAAAACCCACACCCAAACCACTTATGTGACTCCCCGCTGATTTGTGTGCATGTGTGTGTGTTTGCATTCTGACTCCCTATCTGTATTTACATGCTTTCCCATTTCAGACTGAATTTTTCATGATAAGTTTCTGCCTGAAGGTAATTTTTGAGGAAAATCTGAGCAAATGCAACATAGCCATTTTTGAATAGGAGAGCGAGGAAAAGAATTCCCCATTATTTAAAAAAATTAATAAACAGCCAAAATGACTTGCTAATAGAAAGCTGAAATTTGGCACGGAAATAGCCTTCATTGCAGAGAAGTGGCTTTGATCTTTTTGATATAGCCAAGTTGTGAACCTTTGAAACTGCATGCAGCACATGATCAGTAGATTTTTTGGGGCTGTTTTCCTGCCACATTTGTAGAGTGCACAGCCAGAGATGGCCACTTTTGTGGCAAATGTATGCAAGGCTAAGTCAGCTATGTATTGAAAACTGTAGTAAAGGACCACAGGGGTTGAGTCAAGCCCTATAGAACCACTACATACCTTCTAAGGTGTTGGGGCTCACAATGAACATATTACTCAACATCTCAGGCCACGTCTATACGACGCGCTGTATCGGCGCGTTACAATCGATCCCTGAGCGCGCTTACATCGATTCCGGAACTCCACCAACCCCAATGGAATTCCGGAATCGACATGGCGAGCCACGCACATCGATCCTGCATGGTGAAGACGGGTGAGTAGATCGATTTTAGATAATTGATTTCAGCTACGCTATTCTCGTAGCTGAAATTGCGTATCTAAAATCGATTTTTGCACGTCGTGTAGACCTGGCCTCAGTGTGGTACAAAGTAAACTCACTGCTCCAGCCCAATGCATCATGGCCTTTAGGCTCAGAGAACTTTTACAGGCCTTTGCTTGCAATCTCCTACCTTCTGCTTTGGAGCTACCTTCTGGTAGTTTGCTGGATCAGGGCCTAAGACTGTAGGGGGCCAACCGGTTCTAAAGAACCCCCTTGTTTCTCTCTTAGAATCTAGCTTACTAAAGCCAAGTATACACTACAGACTTCTGTTGGCATAGCTATGTCAGTCGGGGGTGAGAAGAGGTGTGATTCTTGACTGACCTACCTGTGATGACAAAGGCACTAGTGTAGCTGCAGTTATACCAGCAAAATGGGACTTCCACTGGTATAGCTGTGGCCACGTCTACACTAGGGGATAATATCGAATTAGCTAAAATCAGTTTCATAAAACTGATATTATAAAGTCGATTGTGCGGATCCACACTAGGCACATTAATTCGATGGTGTGCGTCCATGGTACAAGGCTAGAGTCGATTTCTGGAGCGGTGCACTGTGGGTAGCTGTTCTGTAGCTATCCCATAGTTCCCTCAGTCTCCCTCGCCCCTTGGAATTCTGGGTTGAGAGCCCAGTGCCTGATGGGGCAAAAAAATCATTTCATTGCCGGGTTTCTGGATACAAAGCCTCACCCCTCCCTTTGTGAAAGCAGCAGACACCGTTTTGCACCTTTTTCCCTGGGTGAACTGAGCAAACGCCATAGCACAGCAAGCATGGACCCTGCTCAGATCAGTAACGCACGTGGACGTTGCAAAACCTCACGCATTCTCGTGCTGTCTATGTGAACACAACTGCAAGCAGGAGAGGAGGAGGCAGCTACGGCAGCACGCGACGAGAGCGATGAGGACATGGACACTGAATTCTTCCTACGCGCGCCCCTGCTTTTGGAGCTACTGCTTAAGGGCAGTTCTACCCAATAACACCGATTTTGGCCCGGAACAAGCACAGACTGGTGGGACCGCATAGTTTGCAGGTGTGGACGATCTCTGAGCTGCGAACTTTCGCATGCGTAAGGGCACTCTCTGAACTTTTGACTTGCTTCCCTGCGAAACCCACTTAACTAAGGCTAGTCTACACGAACGCGAAAATCGATTTTAATACACCAATTTCAGCTACGGAAAGCGTAGCTGAAATCGATTATCTAAATCGATCTACTCACCCGTCTTCACCGGGATCGATGTGCGCGGCTCCCATGTCAATTCGAACTCGGGGGGTTGGTAGTCCGGAATCGTGTAGGCGCTCAGGATCTATATTCGCGTCTAGATGAGATCGATATCGATCCCCGAGCAATCGATGTAACGCGCCGATACGGCGCATCGTATAGACGTGGCCTAAGATGAGAGCAGCCCTCACAGTGAGAAGCGAGTGGCTAGCCCTCTGGAAGCTTGCAATGCCGACAGCAACCTCAGTCGGGAATCAATTTGGAGGGCAAATCTACTGTGGCCTGCTGTAAGCAAGTAGCCAAAGCAATCTTTAAGCGTGCTTACAAATTGTGACTCTGAAACTGCAGGTCATAGTGGATGGCTTGCTGAAATGGGATTCCCTAACTGTGGGGGCATAGATGAACCCATATCCCTATCCTGGCCCGAGCACCGAGGACCCAGTACATAAACCGCAAGGTACTTCTAATGGTGCTGCAAGCACTGGTGGATCACAAGGGACGTTTACCAACAGCCACGTGGATGGCCGGGAAGGTTCATGACACTCGTGTCTTCAAAAGCACAACTCTGTTTAAACGGCTGCAGCAAGAATTACTCAGACGAAAATAACAGTTGCGATGTTGGATGGCTGTCGTTATCCTGGGTGACCCAGCCTACCCCTTGATGCCATGTCATGAAGCCATAACAGCCAGCCTGCACAGTGGTCAGAGCTGTTAACTACAGCTGAGCAAGTGCAGGATAGGTGTAATGTGCATTTGCCGTTTTAAAGGGCGCTGGCGAACATTACTACCGCTCAGACCTCAGCCAACCAATTTCCGTTTTTATGCTGCTTGCTGTGGCCACAATCTCTCTGAGAGAGTAAGGGGAAATTTATGGTGGGGTGGAGCTGAGGCACAATCACGGCTGCGATAACGAGCAGCCAGACACCAGGGCGATAAAGAGCACACCAAGGAGCGCGCATCAGAGAAGCCTTGAAAACGAGTTTCAGCACGGGCCAGGTACGCTGTGACTGCATGCTGTTGTTCCCCTTGATGAACCCTCCCCCTTGATGACTCATTCCCTAAGCACACCCACCCTTCCCTTTGCTTAAGCTGCTGAAGGAATAAAGTACAGTATGGTTAAAAAATCATGTATTCTTATAAAAGTCATTCAGTATCGTTAAAAATCATGTCTATTAAAAGCATTCCCTGTAAGCAACCACCCTCCCCTTGATGTATTCTTATTAAAAGTAATTATAAAAAAGAGCAGAGAATTAGCAAGTATCCCTGCCTGCTGTGGTTGGAGAGTGATAGGAGGGAAAAAAGGCCATAAGCACATTTCAACTAATGACAGCCTTTGGTTGGACTGTCCACGGGGGTGAGGGGCGGGTCAGAAAGCCTCCCTCACGCTTCTTACACGTCTGGGTAGGAATATGGACATGGGAGGGTGAGGGTTACACAGGGGCTGCCAGCAGCACCTGTGACCCCACTGCTCTTCCTGAAGATCCACCATGCGTCAGAGATAGCAGTTTGATCAGCAGCGCTCCAGCGCTGCATCCCGCCACGGTGACTTCCTCCTACACCTCTGATCTTCCTGCTGCCACCTCTCATCTGACGTCGCTCCTATCCCCGTTCACTGGCATCTTCCTGTACTTTGCTAGCACGTCCTTCCACTCATTCTGATGAGCTCTTCACTGTGTTACTTCCATGATTTCGAGAACATTTCATCTCGCGTTCTCTTCCTCCTCCGCCTTATCTGAGCTAGCCTTCGGATGGGTAGGAGGCTGGACAACTGTGCAGCTGCTAGAGGAGGGAAAACGGGAGAAAGTAGTAAAAAATACATTTACAGAACAATGCTTGTTCTCTTTCACAGTGAATAACACTATCCACCTTACTAGCACATTATTCACTACAAGGTCGCCATTGCATCATTTAATATTGAGTGCCTGTGCTCTGGTGTTGCAGATCTCACAGATGCAGTCCAGGCATCAATTCAGCTTCCATGTCGCCATGGTAAGCTTTATTTTACTTCTGCGCCTTCATATACACAGTGCCCTACGATGCTTTCCGTTAAGAGGAACCAGCAGAACCCAACCCCCTCTTTCCCCTCCTCCCCCACCGCATGCTGCTATAATGTAAGATCTTGTAATCATTCCCCTCCTCCTTCCCATGCCCGCACCCGGCTGTAGGTGAAGATCCTCCTCGCCAAACGCAGAAAGCTCACGCGTATCCTTCCTCCCTCCCCGCTTTGCTACTCTGCACGGAAGATTTGATTTAAGCAGCAGCCCAGTAGGGTAGGAAAATCGCCATGTATGTATGCCCCCTAATAAAATTCCCGAATTTCAACCAGTTATAATGAATGATATAACTCTCCTGAGAAAACAGCGCAAGATGCAGAACGTATGTTTCTTGAATGCCAGCAGTCACCTGTAGCATACGCAGCTGCTTTGTGAAGCAATGATACCGAATTACTTGTTAATGCAGGCGAGGAAAAGTGTCCTACAATGGGGACCGGATAAGGCCTACCTTGCCCAGAGAAATCTTCTGCAAAGGCTTTTGAGTACCTCCAAAGCATTCATGGAGATTTCTTTGGAGATTTTCCGCTCCCATCCGCAGAGATTAACGAACTTTCCTGTAACTTTACTGGCTGCGAATGATCCACCAGCCCTGCTGGCAAATCAATCATAAAAAACGCTTTTTTAAACCATGTTTGATATTACAAAGACACTCACCAGAGGTCTTTCATGGCTCACGCTGGGCTATGGCTTGGTGGGCTGGGGGTAATTCTGGGTCACAAAAAGCTCCTGGTTTGGGCTAATGGAGTGCTGTGCTCTCAGCAAGCTCTTCCTCTCTCCTCTTCCTCCTCATCTCCCCTCTGCAGAAACCTCATCCATTGGTGATATTACAACCCCAACCTCTGAATCCACGCCAGCCCCCTAAAATTGATGCAGCTCACATAAACGGCATGTTTTCGGCCTACCCAGACCTTCCGTTGCTTCTCTTTCTGGTATGCCTCTTGATAGTCCTAATACTTTACTCTGCACTGCACTGAGTCCCTGCTGTGCCTTTCTCCGTCAACTTTGAAATCTTTCAAATATTTTTCATTTCATCTTCGAACGAGTTCTGTTAGCACTGAATCCTCCCCATAAGTATCAGACGAGTACCTCTTGTGCGGTCCATTGGTGGTCTTTTCGATTCTCAGGAGACTGCATTGTTACCTGTGCTGATGAGCTGTGCGTGGTCACCTTTGATCAGAGCTCCACGCTGCCAAAAAAATTGAATTCAAAGTTCGCGGGCTTTCCTGTTACAGTGCAGTGCCTCGAGTCTGATCGCTGTCAGACGGTCAGTGGTGCACTGTGAGGATACACCTCCCGGAGGCCAATAACGTCGATTTCCGTCCACACTAACACTATTCTGAATTAGTAATATCGATTTTAGGGTTACTCCTCTCGTTTTGTAGGAGTACAGAAATCGATTTAAAGAGCGCTTTAAATCGATTTAAAGAGCAGTGTAGTGTGGACGGTGCAGCGTTAAATCGATTTAACGGTGTAGTGTAGACCAGGCCTGTGTCTGTGCTAGGAGTGCTTTACCAGTACAGTACACAGGAACGGCTTCAGGATTTTTGCAGCCCCAAGCAGCAAAAAGGAAAAAAAAAAAAAGCCGCGATCGCGATCTGCGGCACTACCACTGACGGTTCAGTCTTCAGTGGCAATTCGGTGACTGGTCTTTTGCTCCCAGAAGGAGTGAGGGATCCACCGCTGAAGAGTCGGAGGTGCTGCCCCTCTCCGTTGGCCACTCCAAGAAGCTGCTTGCTGGGCTGGTGCCTGGAGCCGGCCCTGACAGTATACCACTATTCCTATACTGCTAAAGTCTTCCTAGTGCACACAGAGCCTAAATAGGTTTGTGGCTACTGCCAGTGCCAATGACTGAACTGCAGATCACCCATTCCATCATCTGGCCTCAGTAACATTCTCTGCACTTGTGTTTGACCATTTGTCTGCTTTCTACGAAAGCTCTTTCTCTTCATGCTGACCACACTAACAAGGATCCCAGCTGATTCCCTGCTTGTCTCTGCCATTTCTCAATTGTTATTCCTATAGCAGCTTTGTCACATTTTCCCTAGCAGTTCCTAGTATACACTTGTTATACCTGCTCTGGAGCCCAGTCCCACATCCTGCTTTTGGAGGGGACTCAGCACAAAGAAGGTTATAGGTTTGACATAAGAAGTGAATGGGTCTGAGGCCATGATAAGCAAAGGACACTCAGAAAAAGAGGTCAGTTTTGTTACATCAATCTCCCAAGACTCCCGACTAAGATATTACAGACATGAGCACCTTAGCAACACCTACCAGTAAAACAGACACAATGGTTTGTACATAAATTCTCTGTCTATTGCAGTTAGTCTCTTCTAAAGCAAAAGGAAAGGACAGAGTCCATTTGGTAAAAAGTTTTAGCTTTAAGCCAGTGGTCTGATGCTTGAATTAAAAATATTATTATGAGATATTTTTATACATTTCAAATGTTGTATCAGGGCGTTTTCCACAGCAACTCAAGATACACTGTTGTCCTTCTGAAAGGGAAACCTCATCTCCCTCTGCTAAAGCCACTGACTGCTAGTGATACGATCAAGTGGCTGGTTTCTAGGCCAGCATCAGGACAATGACTGATGACATGAGTAACTGGGAAGTGCCAGCATCAATAAGGTGAGTCTTGCACATTCTTATGCCAAAGTTAGGATTTGTTCTGGACAGAATTCCACCAGGGACATTAGAAGTGAACATTTAGTAACCCAGTATCAGCCACAATGGAAAATGTTCTTGTTCTGTTTCATTTGGTCCTAGTTGCAGTCATTTAAAATGACAGACTAGTCTGGCTCATCCTTTGGCATAACACATGGCTGATAGCGATGTCTCTCTGCTGTTGCTTTAAGTACACTACAGCATTTAAATGAGTAGGAACAAGAAAGGTAGCCCTGTTCACCTGTCAAATTTTGCAGTTGAAATTGGATATAAAATTAAATAAATCCGTATATGGACTGGTGTATCTTTTCCTAAGCTATACAACTACTGCAGTTTAACTGCTGCTGATTTTTGGGAGCAGTGGATGTAAATGGTGCAATTTTTTTCCTTCTAAAGTGCAAGTAATTCTGCTGCAAGGCATTTTTTTAGTTTATACACTGCAAGAAGTCTTTTAGGGTACCCACATACACGCACAATGCTGTGCAAGGATACTCTGTGGGCCCCCTTGAACAAGGGGTTAACCTCAATATAGCTCCCTATAGCTTCTAAACAGGTGTGCATGGGAAGACTGGCTTCTTGTAAGACAGCGGTAGAAAAATGTCTTTGAGAAGACAAGGCTTTACGTCCAAGCTCCTAGGATTAGTTGATCGCCAAGCACAAGGGAGTTTTCTCTTTCCTTTTCTGGTTATATTAATAGCTTTTGTTTTCTTCCTATAAAAATGATCCTTTGAAGAAAGACCTTGGTGACTGCAGCTATTTCTGTGGAGTCATTTCACCAGCTTGCACTCCCATTAGGCTGTTTTGTTTTGTTTTTTGTCGCTGCCCTGCCACTATTCCTAATTAACACATTATGCTTGTGCAGCCATGATCACGTTGCTATTTTTAGCACTCTAGGTTGGGCAGAGCTAGTGCATGGCTGTCTGAGCTGAGAATCACACCTCCCAACTGCTGTTTAGACATAGCCTTGGTTACCACCTTTAAATTTCATTCCTTAGTAAACATATAAGCTCAGAATTAGTAAGGGGTATTTCAGAAGTTCCCAACAGAAGCAGTGCCCTATTTCAGTGAGGTGACAAATATCAGCAAAGTGCTAAAAAATCCACAGCAAGGAGGTGTAGTAAAATCAGGAAGATAAAAGATCCCTTCTCCTGTAGGTCGGAAGGGAAAGAAGTTATCAGCCACCAGGGCAGAAGCAAATAAATCCTTAAAGCCATTTCAGGGCCAAAATAAAAAAAAAAGAGGAGAGAGAGAAAGAGTGAGTTGAGGAACCTCTTTTTTTCCTGAGGAGGGAGAAAAAATAGCTCAAGAAGTATACAATAGAGTAAGCAGCATCTGTATCCTGGATAAAAAGAACTATCAAAATATAACAGAGTATAAACAAATCCATTCTTAAGAGCATAAGAATTGCCATACTGGGTCAGACCATGATCCATCTTGCCAGTATCCAACAATGGTCCATTCCAGAGCTTCAGGGGAAGCATACAGAACAGGGCAATTATGGAGTGATCCACTTGTCTTCCATTCCTTGCTTCTGGTATTCAGAGGTTTAGGGTTGCCCCAAACATGGGGTTGCATCCTTGCCCATCTAGACTAACAGATTAGTTTACCCAGGTTTCTTCTGAAACCAGTTATATTTTTGGCCATCACAGCATCTCATGGGAATGAGCTCCACAGGTTAGTTGTGGGGTGTGTGAAAAAGTATTTCCTCTTGTTTGTATTAAACCTGCTGCCTAGTAATGTCATTGCATGACCTCACTTTTTTTAGTTCTGTGAAAGGGTAAAACATACTTCTCTATTTATTTTTTCCACACCCATTCATGAATTTATAGACCTTTATTATATTCCCCCCTTGGAAGTCTCCTTTCCAAGCTTAACAGCCCTAATTGTTTTAGTCTCTCCTTGTATGGAAGCCTTTCCATACTAGGGCCACCCAGAGGATTCAGGGGGGCTAGGTCAAAGCAATTTCGGGGGCCCCTTCCCTTAAAAAAGTTGCACTACTATAGAATACTATATTGTTGTGGGGGGCCCCTGTGGGGCTCGGGGCCTGGGACAAATTGCCCCACTTGCCCCTGGGTGGCCCTGTTCCATACCCAGATCATCTTTATTGCCCTTCTGTGAACCTTTTCCAGTTACACTAGTCCTTTTTGAAATGGGATGACCAGAACTGGACACAGTATTCCAGGAGTGGGCACACCATGGAGTTACATAGTGGCACTATGATAGTTTCTCTTATTTTCTATCTCCTTCGTAATAATTCCTAACATACTGTGAGCATTACAGCTCATAAATAATAATGAAATTATTGTGCCTTTCCTTGCACCTGTCTATAGGGAGAGACCTTCTGTCTCTCTCACATTCCCCCTGCCAGGCAAGAGAAGATTCAACATGGTCCAGTAACACCATAAATAATATACTCTGCATTTGTACAGGGCTCACTGTGGGCAGTGCCAGTAGGGAGTGACTATTTAAAATTTAGGGGACTGAAGTGAATCGTGAAATTTCTAGAGAAGACAAATCTGCCTTATTTAAGCTGTGTTTCATATGCAGTTCCTTGTTCTGAAGGCCTCTAAGGCTTCTCTTGGGCCTTGGAGAACATTGTGTATTGGGTCAAGTATACACGTTTAGGTACAAGTTATGACACCATTATAGAAACATTCTTTCTTATAGATACATTAGGAATGATGGTGCCCTCCCTGCCATCTAGCCAAGTGTAATTTCTTTTGTGAATTTGTAGTGCATTTTCTCTATCTCTGTAACATAGATGTGGAGGGTCTGGGGCTGGCAGACATGAAAAGTAAAGTCTTCCACGCACCAGTGAGATGTAGTAACCCTAGGCACTTGCAAGGTAAGCAGAGGTCAGCTAAGAAAGTCAGGTTTAGATTTTTGCTAAACCTAGGTAGTTCAGACTGCAGAGTGAAGGACTGAAAGATTTCAGTGTTGGCCCACCTCTGAATTCAAGCTTCCTCACCCATGACCTCAAACCTAGGCAGACTGCCCTTAGGAATGTGATATAAATCAGTCTCCACACCAGCTTAGTTCTAGACTTTTCTGGAGCAGAAACTCCAATTGGGTAGCAACACGACTTAATTTGTGCCAGCGCTGAGCCCCGGCACCTCTAGGCTCGGCAGGTCATAACCCCGTCACCTCTGGGCTTGTTGCATCAGTTATGAATATAAAAAAATTGCTTGAGCCTAGTTGCTTCAGCCCTGGCACCTCTTTCATTACAAATTAAACATAGAGAAGCAAATTCCTGATCCAAGTCTCTCTCTATAACAAGCTGAATCCAAACTTTAGTAAAGGTTGGATGTGGATCCAGCTTTCAAACGCCTAGATTGGGAGAGTTCAGCTCCAGGCATTTGTTTGAGAGCCATCTCCAGATAAAATACTTTGAAATGACATGTAAAGAAGTGGTTCAAAATTATTTCGTTCAACAGCCATTATACACCCTCTTTTGTGAACATCTTTATTAGCCTTAATGCTCTAAGGGCCAGCTGTCACCTGGAGCAGACTAGCAGTTGGGTCTATTAAACCTAGTAAGTGCTTGCTTTCTAATTCCTAAATGGGATGGATAGACCCCCCTAGATTATAAAATTGCTTGTATAATTAAGTTTCTCAGTGTTTCTATTATTAACCCTGTTTTCAGCCTCTAGCTTATTTAAATAAAAGAGCCATTCAACCATTATTTTTCACTCACAAAGAAGCAAATCCATTGTCTATGATTTCTGGTGCAGTATGTAACTGGCTAGCTAAAAACAAAGCAAACCTGAGTTAAAATCATTCTGACATTTGTTATTAATTCTCGGGTCTCTATTAACCATTCACCTAGGCACCTTTTATGCCAAGTGCATGAACATAGTGATTATTCTCTTTTATTCTTGCTGTTTTTTAGTCATCCAATCAATAACCTGTCTTTCACTGGTATTCTGGCCAGAAATCAGGGGCTGATGACTGGAGAAAATGGGACCAGGCCTGGGTAAGGACCACAGGATCAGAGCCATAACTTGTAGAGGTAAAAGTCAAGGACAGTCTCACCTGTAAACTGTCTTCTTCTGGCTCAGTCAGGTTCACATTCCAAACGTGTCCACTCATTTGGGGGACCTTGGTTTTGGACGTCCAACTGGAGAAACCTAGAGCCTGCTTTTCAAAAGTGCTGATTTTGACAGATATTGCAGCCACAGGCAGCATCTTTGAAGACCATATTGTATTTTATGGCTGAAGCATGAAAACCTCAAAAGCCATTATATTGAGCTAGGCCAGACAGTGTGAGCTGTAGACTATTAATGGCTGAATGTTTCCTGTGGAATCTGGAAGCACTAGGGGGTGATTAATGCAAAATCCCAAAGCTCACTATTTAAATTCCTAGCCTTTGAAGCTTGATCTCCTGGGCAACAGAGGGAGGCATTGGTTTTACCTGTTTTCAAGAGGCTGGGGAACAAAGCAAGATTTTGCTATAAAAGGGCTGAATTTAAACAGACTCTGGATCTTCCTTTTGATTCAGTGAACAGGCAGGAGCTTTGGGCCTGGGTAACCCTGAAGGGAAAGGTTGGAAAGGACATTGCTATCAGACTTCCCATGTGGAAGGTAGGTGATTTCTTGTACAGTCAGTAAGCATGTGTGAACTTTTATTGTTTTTATATGTTTTCTCTTTGCTGCTTTTACCCTAAGAATAAATGTACTTCGCTTTGGAAATGCTGTGTGGTAACTTGTAACACTTGGCAATGCCCTGTTCAGAGCCCTTGGAGAGAAAGCACAGCCCAAGTGTTGGCCTTTAGGCAGACTGGCTTGCTGGGGATATCAGTGTAAGGCAGGAAGCTGTGCAGCCGTAAAAACCGTGATCAGAAGGGAATGGGACCCAGGTCCCTCCCCAGAGGCAGGTGATGGCTGGAGGCCTGAGACCTAACTGGTTGCTCTTGATGTGCATCATGGATGGGAAATACAGGCACAGTTATGTTGGCACTGTGATACAAAGCATCCATAACTCCAACAGAAGTCAATGGGATCTAGTCAGTGCTCAGCCTGACCCAAACTCAACCACTTGTGCTAGTCTAGACAAGGCCCAAATGTCTATGAAAATGCTACTTAACTTCCAACTCATTTTCTAATGGTAACATCAAAAGCCAATTGGGGCATAATTTGGCCTGTCTGAGATAATGGCCCTGGTTCTGAGCTGGGCTGTGTATGGCTCAGAGAGGAGGGCCTTTGCAACCTTCCTGACCCCAAAGAGATCAACTAAGTGGTGACTGCTCTAGTTCTGAGTATAAATTAAAGCAGGCAGAGGACTGCTCTAGCTTCCATTTGGCTGCAATGGCCCTCAACAGGCTGCTTCTGCTTTTGATAATGGCTAGAGTACAACAGCACTTCAACTATTCCTCTGGCATGTTGCCTGTCCCCAATGTTGGCATGAGAACCGTTCAGCCAGCTCTAGATGCCTCATATATTCCCCTTATGTAACAGTAGGGGATATGACCCAGGACACAGGTCTGCCAGCTTTATGGCCACTTTCTGCTAGTGAAGGTATAAGGGGGCTGCAGCAGAGCCCAGAATGATGGCCAGTGTTACCAAGTTAGAATTTTCTTTTAGTTGTAAAATGATGAATTAATTGGTCCTAATACTTTCCCTGCAAGCGATGAATAACTCCCACTGATGTCCCACTGGACCCATTTTCCTTTTCATGTCCACTTGTCTAAACAGGCAGTAACTCCATTAGAGTCAGTGGAGTTACACTGGTATAAAACTGATGAGAGATAAGAATCAGGCCCTCAGACTTCAGTGGAAGCTACTCATACCCTGTCCCACACCTAGCCATAGTGGGGAATTGGGCCTGTAGAGTTCTGAGTGAGGAGAACATACTTACAGGCAAAGCTGGTTGGATAGTTCTAACCTCTCCTTCCCTTTACAACTGTTCAGCAACTAATGACCATTTAAAGAAATGCTTTATTCCTCAATTTAATTAACTTTTAGAGCATTAGAGCATAGTACTTTATTACAGCCTGCCTAATTTCTGGGGATCATTTGGTGTGAGAGTCACTAATGCTCGAGTCTGTTCAGAGTGATTCACTGTTACATCTTACTATATTTCATACGTTAGCTGAGAACCAGAAAAACCAAATCTTTTAACATCCCCAGTCAAAGTCGGGTTCTGAGGCTACCACTGTTTTGCATCTTGCATCCATGCCAGCAGTCCCTATTTTATCAGACTATCTATCCTTATGCCACATCCAGCTAAAGGTTATCTAGGCTAATATTGCATTGAAATGGCAAGTGTGTGTCTACTACTGCAGATTGCTGAACAGGTTTAGAGCTGTTCCACTGTGTGTTGTCAGACCTATACTGGTGACAGCTAATAGTGTTACTCATTTAGCTCCAGTGGTAGTGATATGTGTCCTGGGGCTGCAAGAACTAGGTTCTATCCCCTCCATTGATATGAAGTTCCAAGTGGCTTAGTGACATCTGGACAGCTCCCTGATAGCCATAATTTGTAAAACTGGTGTTGAGTGGAATTTAAACTCCTGAGGACCTTTTTCTAAATGGGGTGTGTGTGTGTGTGTATGTGAATAACATGCAAACAGGCTGCACAGAAGGGAATCTAGCCCTGCATTTTGTAGTGAGTAACTAGGACACAGACTGAATACATGAGGTCACACATTGATCAGGTGGAAAAGATCAGATTAGAAGTTAGAACCAAGGAGCTCCTTCCTCCCGGTCTTGTGTTCAATCCACTAGATCAGACTGTCTCGCTGTTGCTGTGCCTTCTATCTGGAACTATCTCCCCTTAGCTCTCTGTCCCCAGGGACATTTTCTCTGAGATTTATCTGTCTGTCTTCCTGAGACACTTGTGCCCTTTAAATTCTTGTTATTTACTTCAGTGCAGTAATTACTTTGTAAAGTATATTTTCTTATTGTCTACTGAAGATGGTACAATGAAAAGTAACTTCACACTCTTCCAAATTCTTCCTTAAAGTCCATCTTTCACCACTCAGATAATTCCCATTGGCATTCTCATGATAAAGCTATAAAACAAAACAGAAAATTAATCCAGAAAGTTACCTGCCTGTAGCAGTCCTCAGATGTCAGCACCTAACTATGCAGAATAAATAAATAGAAATCTGGGTGAAATTCTAAGGCTGATGGTCAAACTAATTTATTGTATAATGGTCTCTTCTATCACAGAAGCTTTCACCTCCCATAATATAGCACCTACTGTCGCCCTCTCTTCCTAGCCATGCCCATGACTTGACATTTTTACCCACTGAGCTGTCAGCACAAGTGGGACTGTAAATTCCTTGGAGCCTTTTCTTATTTCTATGGGGCAGATCCTCAGCTACCCCAGAAATGTACCTGCACAGCTGAGGCAAGTGGTGCAAAGATTTACACACCCTTTGCCGCTCCCCAATCCAGAAGCTGATTCCATCCCCAGCTTAACTTCAAGAGGACTCGAGGCTGTTTTAAGTTTCATGTGGCTGCAATTGCCCTCAAGGTGCTGTTCTAGCAGCAGAGGACTATCACAGGGTAATATCCCCGTCTCGCTCTATTTATAAATACCTAATGTTCTCCAGAAAAGTTTTGGGTCTGGCATAATTGTCTGTGTTTGACTTTAGGTACCTTTCTTTAATAAATCATCGTTTTCTGGCTGCCTTAGCTTCTAAATGCTTTAGGTCTGATGGGTCATTTTGTACACTATATTTCAGTAGCTCCTCACTTTCAGTTACACATGATTTGTTTTCTGCTTCCATCTTTATTCCTGTTTGCACTGCACTGAGCGTTCACAAGGTATTAGAAGAGATTCAGGTCTGCTTTTCTCCAGCAGCTATATTTATTGCTCCTCTGAGAGGAGTATCCCCACAATTAAAATGTTTGCAGCACACTCTTTTCAACAGTCAGACAGGGACATTTCAAAATATTTGTGGGTGGATTTTCGTAAAGATGAACTTTGGCTGTCAGTTGTCAAGAAGGCCACTCTAACATCCATCTTGTTTAGTTGCTCCTATGTAATAGCCAAGGTAGTCATTCATAATTTTCAGATATGTATGGGTTCTATGTCATTATTTTATTAACATATAAGGGCCTTCATTTATTTATGAAATTAATTACTCTTATTAGATGATGACATGGTGTTACTTCAATAGATGCACTTGCCATTTCCCAGCTAATTACAACAATTAAGTTTCCATGGTTCTACCACAAAGCATAGATCATTAACTTTAATTACTTTGAAATATAGTTGCTCAGGTACATACAGAGATGAACAGGTAGGGCCATATTTGTTAGTTAATTTCTGCAAATACAGTCTGTTGTCCTTAGGTATTAACTGATGATTGTCCTCCATATTTCTTACTTTATATTTGTGGATTTTCCATTCAAAAGGGCTATTTTTAATATTTCTCTTTCATTACATACAAAACTGGCTTTTTACCTCTACAGCATTGGATCAAGTTAAAAAATATTCCCAGATAAATGAAGCAGGTGTCTTTGTTCAGTACATAATGGCCAGTAATGGGCATTTTAAAAACCCCTTGGCTAATCATTACTAACTGGAATTGGAAAGATCCCAAATGGACTTAACATGCAGACTGCATTTTCATTAGTAGTAACAATGGTGTGGTAAAGTTAATTTTTTGTAGCGTAAGTGTCTCAGAGATGTAATGCACTTAGAAATATTAACTGTTAATCACTTTGGAGACATAGACTATTACAGTATTGCCTTATTAGCCCACTGAATGATTCTGAATGATGAAGGAGGACAAATTATGGCTGCCCATTAGAAGGTGGTCTGGATGCAGTGGGGGTTGGGGGTGGGAGTAGTTGTGACTTTGCCAACTAACAGGAATATATTAATTTGGAATTGTCCTGAAAAACAAAGAAGTAGCAGTGGGTAGTTTGCTCATGACCAGCTCAGAATCTGTTGCCACATATGTGTGAAAATCACCAATATGCACCTTAAGAATTTCATGCATGTTTTCACTAAAAGGGCAAAAGGTCGTTCTTTTTTGCCAGCCAGAAATGTCCAATTTGGAGTTGTAGGTGATATACAGAGGAAGCCAGGGAGGTTAGCTATGTCTCTGCTAGCTCATCTTTAATTATACAAAGAGCAGCCTTTTTACAACACTTTTCAGTGTCATGTAGAGTTTATGTTATAGGAAGCTCTGATGAAGGGTGGCTTTGTAAGTGATGAGACATGCAGCAGTCCTAGGTGAGGATTTAATGTATCTTCAATGAAGTACATTAGCAATTATTATGTCTGACCGACCATAAATGCTGGGTGTGAAATACCTACTATTCATGAAGTATTTCTCAGCACTGTAGCCATTTATCTGTTTGTAATCTCTGGGGGGAACAGAATTGTCACTGAAATTTACTGTGTGGTCTAAAACCACTCTAGAATTTATGGTACCTTGACTGGCGAGAGAAGCTTTCTATTGCAATACAGTTTAGGTTTTTTATTAGCAGCAGCAACATAATTCCAGGTTCCTTAACTCCAAAGGCAAATCATGAAATGGATCTCCCCTAGAGATGCCTTCGCCCAAAGACGGATTTTCTTTCTATGAGCTTTTCTTCATCAAGCTGTTTTTGCTGCCCAGGTAACAACTGCCAACCATACATTTTTTGAAAGGCCAAAGGCCAAATGGAGACGTGTGGCTAAGAAAGATTAAACTGAGTATTAGTAAGTTTAGATGGAGTCTAAGACCTGATCCTTCAAACACTTACACACGAGTAACTTTATACATGGGGGCAGTCTCATCAAGGTCAAAGAGACTATTCATATATGTAAAGTTTTATGTATTTTTGTAGGAACTGTAACTCAGCTGCTGAGAACCAGTGGAAACTAGTGTAGCAAGAAAAGCAATGACCAGAAAGGTATAAAACGGCGTAAGTGTAAGTAGCTCCCACATAACTTTAACATACACCTTCCACCTCTTTACGCCCTCACCTCGCCATTTAAGGTACATCAAACTGGATCCATTCACCAATGTGTATGAGAGGCTGGGAGACTGAGTGGAAGGAGTCTGACAAATTAGCATATACATCAACTCTCTTACTATGGCCTCAAGTTTGCAACCCTCTGTCCTACACTGAGTCAGGCTAGAAACCAAACAGTATTTTAAACACTTGGCAAG
Source organism: Chelonoidis abingdonii (assembly GCF_003597395.2). Taxonomy (NCBI): domain Eukaryota; kingdom Metazoa; phylum Chordata; order Testudines; family Testudinidae; genus Chelonoidis; species Chelonoidis abingdonii. The sequence continues at coordinate 41,000,119 of NC_133778.1, read as the reverse complement.
ACATCAACAGCATGTATGGCATTCTTCTAATGGACTTGGATAACTGGAAACTACCTTTTGCTTTTCTTCTGCAAGAGGATACCGTATGGCTTCCAGGCCATCAAGACACCTTACCTTTGTCTAAGGCTTTGGCTACACTGGGATTTCAGCCAATGGTGTAGCTGCAATGGTGAGGCAGCATGTAAGAAAATGAGTGAGCACAAGTTTTAAACAATTTTAAAAATCAAAAGAAAGATCAAGATCTCTGAGTGAGCTGAGTAAGAGGGCAATTAGCTTTGGAATAGGCTGGATCCAGGATTCTGAGGCTAGAGTACTAAATAAAACCAATTGCATTATTTGGGTGCCTGTGAGATGAACGAGTGTGGATGGGCAAAAATGAGTCATTGACGATTCAGTTTCAGAACACAGCAGCAGTACTAGTCTAGCCAGAGCCAGGGAGCAAGAGGCAGACACAGGTGAAGGGTGGCAGGAAAGTTACAATCAGCTTAGGCGCCGCAAGCCTGGGACGCGGGAGAAGTGAAGCAGCCACGGCGTGCTCGGGGAGGAAGCGGAGCAGAGGTGAGCTGAGGCACAGAGTTCCCCTGCGTGTTGCCCCCCCCCCCATACACACTTAGTTACTGCAGGCGGCCCTCCCTGCACCAGGTCCCTCCGCCTAAATGCTGGCAGTGACCAAGGCGGCCGAAGATCCAGACGCCGCGGTCGCTGTTCAAGAAAATGCCACCCCCCCAAATGCCAATGCCCTAGGCGACTGCCTAGGTCCCCTAAATGGTTGCACTGGCCCTGTGGCGGGGGGTGGGAGGGGGGGATGGTCAGGGCCTAAACTTTGGTTAAGCAGTCTGTATAGTATGGCCTGAAGGTAGAAGGGGGGGGAGGTAGAAAAAGAAGGGTAAAAAGAAATCATAAAAGCAGAACTAACTGTAGAAACTATAGAAGCAGAACTAACCATTTGTAACAGCTTATGATTAATAGCTGCCAGATGACAGAGCAAGAAACAGCAAAGGGCAAAAGTAAGGAGAAACAGGAAAGGCTTGCTTGGCTTTATTCCTTCTATGGATGTAAAACTTTAAGGAAGCATATGTAATTTTTGTGGTTTTTATCCTATATAAGCTCTCGCATTTTATCTGTCATTCAGCTGCCTTGGCTGACTCCCCCATGCATGCATGTTTGATTAATCAATAAAGGAGCCTCAAGCTGTCTAATTAAAATCAATTGTGTGGCCGATTTTCCACAACAGTATCCACAAGTCCTTATATAAGAACATAAGAATGGCTATATTGGGTCAGACCAAAGGTCCATCCAGCCTAGTATCCTGTCTACTGACAGTGGCCAATGCCAGGTGTCCAAGAGGGAGTGAACCAGCAGATCGAGGGACTTGATCATTCCCCTCTATTCAATATTGATGAGGCCTCATGTGGAGTAATGTGTCCAGTTTTGGGCCCCACACTACACGAAGGATGTGGAAAAATTGGAGAGTCCAGCGGAGGAGTGTGGAATAGGAAATAATTGTTCTGCTTTACTCAGCACTGGGGAGGCCTCAGCTAGAGTATTCTTTTCAGTTTTGAGTGCCACACTTTAAGAATGATGTGAACAAATTTGAGAGACTCCAGAGAAGAGCAACAGAAATGATACAGGGTTTAGAAAACCTGACCTAAGAGGAAAGGTTAAAAAGGGGTTCAGTTTTGAGAAAAGAAGACTGAGGAGGGACCTGATAACATCTTCAAATACATTTAAGAGATGTTATAAAGACAATAGTGATCAATTGTTCTGCATGTCCACTGAATATAGGACAAAAAGTAATGGGCCTAATCTTCAGCAAGGTAGGTACAGAGTAGATATTAGGAAAAAACTTTCTAATTTATAAGGATAGTTTAAGAACTGAAATAGGTTACCAAGAGATGTTGAGGCAGCCCCATCACTGGGGGATTTTCAGATATTTGGGAGCTCAATCCTTTTCCAATCCTGGTTTGCCAACTCACTACTCCCTTTATTTAGATTACTCTTCAAAACTCTTTTTCACAGTACAAGCAAGACATGAGCCAGCATTTTAAAAAACACTTTTAATCTAAACATCACAATGAGCACATATACCTTGTCCTTCCCCATCTCCTCCCTATTGGATGTTAGACTAGATTGGTGGTATCACATCTCAAATTAGATTGTAAAATGTTCTGGGCAAGGCCACACCTTCTCTTTTTTCCTGTAATGAATGGCCCTAGCACAATTATGGGTGGTGAAGAAATATCATGTATACAACATGGCTTTTGCTACTAGTGCCACTCCACTTTGCATTACACAAAAGACTCGAAATTCCTGGACCAACAATTCTTGTCAAAGCCGAAGAGGACGAGAACTAGCCAGAGCTGCGGCCAGCAGGAGGTGCTTGGAGGCTTTGGCGCAGAATGCCAGGGGTGGAAGCTGGATTGGAGTGTCTAGGACAGCACTGGAGGAAAGGAACTGGAGACAGCGCCGGGAGGGCAACATGGCATGAAAGCTAGCGATGAAAGGGAGAAACGAGAAGGGCGGTAGCTGGAGAGGCAGGTGCAGCCAAGGCCGGTTTCTTTTTAAGCTGGGAAAGCCCAACCGTGTGCGTTGTGCGGACAGAGCCAGAGCGAGGGAGGTCGGGAGAGGGGTTGGGATGGGGTCCCTGGGGCGGGGGGGGGGGCCTACAGGCGAGCAGAGGCGAACCCTATGCAGCTGGGCCAGGAGGCGAGGGACGGCGAGCGCAGCGGCCGGGAAAGGCCATGCCCTATCTCGACGTCACTTTTCTCGCTGCAGCGAGGGCGCGGCCTGAGGAGGAGCCCGGCAAAGCGGGCTGGGGGGTGCAGGCAGGCGCCCAATTCCGTTCCCCTCTCTCCCTTTCCCGGAGTCCCCGGTGAGAGAAGCCGGGGCCACCCACCGCCACACCAGGGCTGCTTGGGGGGGCTGGGCGGAGACACTCCACCCCGGGGCGGGGCTACGGGAGGCGGATGTTCAGCCTGGCAGCCACTTCCTTCCTGCAGCGCTAGGGGGCGCACTGCTCCGTGACAGGAGTGTCCTGCGACGGCCACCGTAGGACGCCCTGGTGGGAAGAGGGTGGTGACGCTCCCGCTGTCTCGCAAACCGCGGCGCAGCCAGGGTCCCCTCCGGGCCCTGATGCCCGCAAGGCCCAGCAGGTGGCGCTGTCCCGGGAGCCGATGGCTGGTGCCTGTGACTCCCAGCATCCCCCGCGCCTCCCCCTCCCGGGTAGGGGCGGGGCTTAGGGAGAGAGTGCCACGTCTCTAGTGCGGCGCTTTGTGAGGAGCAGCGCCGCCTCCTCCGCTGGCCGGAGCCATGGGCGCCTCGCAGAGCGTGGACATTCCCGGCGGAGGCACCGAGGGCTACCACGTCCTGCGGGTACGCGCCGGGCCGGGGGCAGGGCCGGGCCCGCCTCGCCAAGGGCCTAACTGCAGCAGCGCCGCTCGGGCCAATGGGCTCCGGGCAGGGCGTCCGGGCGGGCGTCTCTCACGCGCGGGCCTGGCTTCGCTGGCCCCTTGGGCGGGAGGAGGTGGCCGGAGCGGCAGGGGGCGGGCAGCGTTTCCCCCCCCCCCCCGTACCCGGTTCTCTTGGGCGGCCCCGACGCCGGGCCTGGCTCTGTGAATTGTTGCCTCGGGTCTCGCCCGCCCGCCTCCGGGCCCAGGTGTGTGGAGCCGCCGGACTGGCCAGCTTGCCAGGGGCGGGCAGAGAGGAAGTTGCTGCGCGGTCACTACAGGAGCGATCTGCCTCCCAGACCTTCACGGGGGTCTCCTGAGATCCGACCCGCACGTTGCAGCTTGAGTTTAAAACACTGCGAGTTTAGACACGATTTCGCAAAAACTGCGTTGTGTTTGTTTAAAAGTGGAGGTGACTCTGCCCCCCAGCTTAGGGTTTGTTATGGCTTGTCCTTGTCCAGCGTCAGCAATTCCTTTTCTGATATTACAGAAATTCAAAAAGCCATCTGCGGTGACACGCAGCACCCAGTCTTTCATTCTTTGAGAACTCAGCGTCCTTTCTATTACTGCAAAAGAAATGGAAGAATAAAACGGTAGTTATATAAGAAAGCGATGTAACTTCATACATTCTGATGTCTTGATACTGTATCTACGTTACATCTGTAGAAGCTATTGGCAGGATAACTAACCACTTACCCCTTGCTTGTTCTTCATTGTGTAAGCAATGTATGATGTCTCTGAACACAACCCCAAAGGGAGCATAACAACAGGAAAAAAATGTTTTTACTGTGTTAAAATCTTAAACTGTTGTTTTAACAAGTTAGCTGGTGGCACTGAACCCTAGATTCCCCCAAGCTTTAATTCAGCTAGTTTAGCATGTTCTAAAGTACAGTTTATTTGTCTTGACTAGAGTTTTAGAAGGTGTTCATTAGGTCAAGATTGCTGTCTAACATCTTGCCTCTAAGACCTATTTGCATTAGGGAACCTTTCTAAATATTTTTGACTATTGATAATGTTAGAAGTCTTAGTGTGGATGTGCTACTGGCATTTTTAATGCTGTCACAAAGCCCTATTCAGGCCAGGTCTAATGAACACAATGTTTAAAAACACCTGCAGGTTGGTGTCCAAGAGCTCCCAAAGTTGTAACCACCAATGGAACTGAAGCAGAATTAGCAATGGCAGAAACTTTTTTAAAAAGGCTCTGTTTTCATAAAGGAAGAAAACTGCCTATTTTAAACACTCACCCCCAGAACACTATCATTTTTCATCAAGTTCCATATTTTAATTATCACATTTTAGTTGGTGGAGACATATTCTGATATTTATACAGCTTGGAATCTTGGTATGTTACTAATTGTTGTTCCCTTAATTCTAGCCTTTTTATAATGTTCTTTTCTTCACAATTTAAGGCTATTCTTTTCTTTACAGAGAATAAAGAATGTTGTTTTCGCCTAAAGTAATAAGTAAACTAAACAGAGACAACACAAAAGCATAATATAGTTTGGACAACACATAGTAATTAGAGGTGCCAAAGCAAAGACACATGATCCACTTACGTATATCTTCAAGGTACCATTGTAAATTGAGGATAGGAATTAATCTCAGAAAATGGGAGGACGAGGAGGGAAAATTTATAACGTAATGCACAACTGCCTGGTCCAAAACATGCAAAATATTAAAACAGAATGTTTCCAGTTTCCTGTTCCCTTTTAGACTAGCTTTTTGCTCCAGTGAGGTTCATTAGTTGCTGTGACATCAATAACATATTGCAAGCTGAATGGTCAAGTAGAGGATTGCAAACTAGTCACCACAAGGCTGGATATGCGATGACCACAGGAGGGTGAGGGGCTGAATATGCTTATTTCTTCTCATAGCCCAATTGGTATGGGGACAGATTTTCAGTACTTACTCTTAAAGTTGACATTTTTATTATGTCTGTTTGTAGGTACTTGTAAGGATGGTAGTGTTAAAAAGCTTAAGGAGGATGGGTGGCCTTACTCTGACTTCATTTGTCCTTTGCTTCCATAGTATTGTGCTTGTCTTGATGTTCAAATAATTATGCACAGTTCTAAAGATTAATACACTGAATTTCTGATAAAGGGGCAAATTTGTGACTTTCTTGCATAATTCAGATCTCTCTGTTTTGAGTAGCTGTTGTGGTTTAGATTATGCTTGTATGGGTTTATCAGATACTTACTTGGATATTGACTATATGATTTTTAAAATTTAATTGATTTGTTAGTAAAATGATTTATATAGGCAGATTAATCTGGCAGATAAAGGAAAGTGCAGAGAGGAAAATGGTGAGAAAGCAGTACAGTAATTACTTTGTTATACAATCTCTATCTTCCAGGGAGGGAGGGAGGGAAACTCTGGATAACTACAGCTACAGTTTCTTAGTATCCCTTCATATTTCTCTCTCCTTTTTTTCCCAAAATCCTTTGTTTATATTCATCAGTATGGTCAAATACAGACTTCCACTGGACCATTGACACTGTAGAGGGTATACCAGAAACATGGGGTAGTTCTGAAGACGGCTTTTGAACCATGTACCTGGTACACTGGGCAGCACCTGTATCTGTTTGTTGGAGGAGTTGTGCTGTGAACATTGATACAATAAGTAGCTGCTATGCACAGGGTATGAGAAGTTTATCAGGCAAATGCTAGCTAGTGATAGATAAGAAAGCAAACTTGGCCTTTCACTACTAGGATTTTTGGGAAAGCTTACTTTAGAACCCTCTCATGGGCAGTAGCAACAGGGGCATCACTTTTTTGTTCACATGGTATGCTTGCTTTTGGTATCATGTCTTATTAGAATTCCACTGTCCATAGATGTGAGAAATTCAGAGATACTGAAGGTTACCCATAATTACTGTATGAGAGACTCATAGAATTCCTGACAGATATAACGGGGACTTTCTTGTATTCATTGTACTTAAGGAGTATACACCCTTAAAATAAATCAGAAGGGATTGGAATATCATCCATTGATATCTTTAACTATATATATGGCCTGCAGCCATACCACATTTAGCTATGATCTCATGTAACTTTCCCATATTGCTAACTGACTGGGTCTAAACCTGCTTAGCTCAGAAGCATCCAAGGTAAACTTGAGCTACAGGCTGGTGATTTTGTACTGAGCCAGTGCCCCAGTGAAAAACAGGTGTTTCTAGAAGTATATGTTGAATACTATGCTGAGCCAGGGTCATCTTGCAGAAGAACCGTGAATCTTCTCTTCTCATGAAAATCCCCTGGAAAACCCTGGAGTGCTGGCCAAATCTCAGTATGAGTAATTGTGATCTGTGTACCTAATATTTTCCATACAGGATTCAGCTGGGTGTATGCTTCATTTCTCCTACTGAAACAATTTAGTATTTCAGTATAGAAAGGCTGCTGTGTTTCATGCCAGAGGTGGTTGGAATTTGAGAGGAGGAAAACTGGTATGTTCAATATGGAATCATTCTTTAAAAAAAAAAAAGACATGCTTTAGGATCAGCCTAAGTGAAGGGCACAGTATAACTATCAGGCACAATTTACTACTGTACATCTCTAAAACTGCAACATCAGTGTCAGTTCATAGGTTAATTTACCCTCTGATTAAAGAACACGAACAAATTGTTGACTGTTTATCATCCATGTGGTATAATCCACTTTGTTATTGGAGTTGCACTCTTGTTTAAATGTGACAGGTTTTGTTTCTAGTCAGGTAGGCACTTTTTCATTTTAATTCAATTTTGGTATAGTATCTTCAAACAGCAAAATTGAAATAAATTTTGTTTAACATTTTTATATAATATCTGTAGAGGCATGTCTGAAATTCAGAATAATGAGGTTTGGCATAAATATGGATGTCTCATCACTGTGTAAATTCAGTTTATCATGTGGGCCTGAGCCTATTTTTGTATTTCTCACATTTTTATTCTCAGTTGGTGTCTTCTTCTGAAGACACCATAATATACTTCCTTTGCTATTGTGGTCAAACTTGTATTTAAAAAAACAACAACAACCACCTCTTTAAATAGCACATGACCTCAGGATCAAATGAAACCTCTGTCCTTGTTTCTATGTAGTTGGGAGTTCAGGTTAATGCTGTGTAGAAAAAATCAAATGGAAGCTTTTCACAACAGTAATGGAATGATTTAGTTACAGACGTGTAATATACAGTGACAAGAAATATTGAAGAGCTTTTTCTGTTAGAAATATTTGTTCTAAAATGAATATTTTAAGGCCCATATCCTGCAATGAGCTTTGTGCGGCCATAACCCTCTTGACTTCATTGGGTCTGCCTTTATAGGCCAGCTTGCAGAGACCTAAAATGTTAAGTGTTTATCTTCCCTGAGCTCAATTTTTTTTTTTTTTTAAATAAAAGAGTAGGGCAAAGTATGAAAAGCTGAACTATAGGTGCCTTCTGTTATGGATTCAGTTCAGATAGGGCCATAGGGAGGGAATACTGCCTTTTGAAACTATATCGGGCTACTGGACGGTAGACGGCTTTGTCTCAATGAGATGTTGACAAATTGGAGCAACTTCAGAAAAGGGAAACAAAGTGATTGATAGTGTTGGTGAGAATGATGGAATTAATTTATGAAAGAGGTTCAAAAGAAAGTAAATGTAGTTTGGGTGAATAACTAAAGAGGAAGAAAAGTTAGGATGTTAAAAAAACCAAACAAACCAATGGATTGTTTAGAATGACCCTAAGGGTTGACTGGAAGTCATGGAAGGAAAGTAATCAAAAATAATATTAAGATTAGTATCCAGGAAAACTGCCTTATGGTGAGACCTTAGACTATGAAATAATCTCCCAAGGAAACTGGTAGAAGCACCATTATTCAGGCCATTTCAGACTAGACTGGAAAAATATTGGGAGTATGTTTCCTTGGAAAAGAGGTGGCTGGATGATCTAAAATGCCCTTTGTATTTCGTTATGGTGGTTCCTGCTGATTCTGCTATATTTAATGTAGTATTTTCAGTAAAGCCTTATTATTTCTACACCTGGAAAAAGAAATATAGGCATTTGAATATATTGAATACTCAAGCACAAGAGTGGGGAAATGATCTGTTCATATGCACGCTAAGTGGGAAACATTGCTGGGGATTGTCTTTCTAGGGCTGTCCAGGAATATAAATTTAAAACTAAAAATTATATTGTAACTTTTTTCTTTTTGTGGTGAGGAGGAGAGAATCGTCAAATGTGATAAATTTAATTTAAATTTAAAGTACCATATATACTCATTCATTAGCCCATTCATTTATAAGCTGACCCCCCCCCCCCAAAATGGATAAATAAAAATAGCAAAAACTGTATGATCCTTTCATAAGCCGACCCTATATTTCAGGGATTGGAAAACTTTGGCTCCCGGCTCTTCAGGGTAAGCCGCTGGTGGGTCGAGACATTTTGTTTACTTGGAGCGTCTGCAGGCATGGAGCCCCTCAGCTCCCTGTGGCCATGGAGACGCTCCAGGTAAACAAAACTACCATGTATTAGATCAGGGATCAGCAACCTTTGGCTTGCGGCCTGCCAGGGTCAGTTTGTTTACCTGTCGCGTCCACAGGTTCAGCTGATCACGGCTCCCACTGGCCGCGGTTTGCTGCTCCAGGCCAATGGGGGCGGCAGGAAGCGGTGCAGGCTGAGGGATGTGCTGGCCGCCGTTTCCTACCACCCCTGTTGGCCTGGAGCAGCGAACTGTGGCCAGTGGGAGCTGCGATCAGCTGAACCTGTGGACACAGCAGGTAAACAAACCGACCTTGCCACATGGCAGGCCATATGCCAGAGGTTGTCGATTCCTGTATTAGATAATCAATTCAGTGATTCCATAGAGTTTAAATTCATCACATGCTGGGGATTGCTCTTTCTAGGCTTCCAGCGATTATAAATTAAAACGGTAAATATATTGTAACTTTTTCTTTGTAGGTGAGTGAGAGAAGAATGTCAAATGTGAATAGATATTAATTTAATTTAAAGTACTATATACTATGTCTTAGCCATTCATTTATAGCTGACCCCCCCCCCACAAAGGATTAAATAAATCGACAAAAGACGTTGTGATCCTTTCATAGCCGACCCATATTTCAGGATTGGACAACTTTGGCTTCCCGCCTTCAGGGTAGCTGTGGGTCGAGACATTTTGTTTACTGGAGCTGTCTGCAGGCATGGGAAGCCCCTCAGCTCCCTGTGGCCATGGAGACGCTCCAGGTAAACAAAACTACCATGTATTAGATCAGGGATCAGCAACCTTTGGCTTGCGGCCTGCCAGGGTCAGTTTGTTTACCTGTCGCGTCCACAGGTTCAGCTGATCACGGCTCCCACTGGCCGCGGTTTGCTGCTCCAGGCCAATGGGGGCGGCAGGAAGCGGTGCAGGCTGAGGGATGTGCTGGCCGCCGTTTCCTACCACCCCTGTTGGCCTGGAGCAGCGAACTGTGGCCAGTGGGAGCTGCGATCAGCTGAACCTGTGGACACAGCAGGTAAACAAACCGACCTTGCCACATGGCAGGCCATATGCCAGAGGTTGTCGATTCCTGTATTAGATAATCAATTCAGTGATTCCATAGAGTTTAAATTCATCACATTTTGGTATAGACCTGTTTATAAGCGACTCTCATTCCTCGATGCGCCATTTTTTTACCAAAAATATTTGGCTTATGAACAAGTATATACAGTAGTTAACTTTAGGTTAAATTTTCTTGTGTTACCGTTAAATTAAGTAATCTTTTCCCAAGTATGCTTTATGAACCAACCTTTTGTTGGAAAATTTCTCTTCTCTAGTATGCCCTCTGGAAATGGAAACTTCCTCACATTTGCCATTAGCTTTGTATTTGCTGATTGTAAATACATGCCCTTAGATTTATTAATTTATTAACCCCATTCACGCTGACAATATTCAACCTTATTTATCTCTATAACCTCTCTCCAGTAATGTTAGTCTTGTTATTGGAATGCCTACTATGTCTTTTCCCTGGAAACAATGTCAGGCTTCTAATTTCTTTCGTGCACTTAGCTAATTAAGTCAACAGTCTTTTCTGTTTTGATTGATTATGCATTCATTTCTACACTTTCAAGATGAAATGGAGAGTAAATGTCTGAAAAGAATATATTCTCTCCATTTTATTACAGTTACTCTGTATCCTTGCACGAGTAATCAATTTGGATACATGGTTGTATTGATTCAACCAGTTTCTTTGTAGCAAATAAAGATATTTAAGTTGGCCTCAAGTGATTTACAGGTTACTATATTAGAGTACTTTTTTCCCTGCCGTGGTGCAAACGGAATTAGAGAATAGTCCCGTGAGTTAGGAAGAGCTTTCTATATATAAATAATATAGTATTATGAACGATGGGTGTAATACTAGTGGGCCACATAGCGAGAACATACAGACCAGGTGTGACAGGAGAGCTACCTGAGGCGTCCCTACAAAGCAAATGGGATCAAGAGACATGGAAAGGAGCCTGATGGCAAGTGATAAAGACTATGGTAATAGCGATGCTCAAGTACCATCCAAAGGATAAGACAGTCTGAAGACCAGCTTCAGTGGAAAACAAATCCCGCATCAACAATACTCGCCGGTAAGGAATGGCCAAAAGGAGACATGGAGGCGCCGATGTGAAGACCGGAAGCGCCTCACAAGCACAGAGTTTCACCCCAATCCAACCCAGAAGACTGATACCAGCCGGAAAGAAGCGGGGGGCTTGGTGAGAAGCCACGTCCTGATGAAACCAACATCCAGGAGTACATCCGTAAGATGGCCCCAAAGATAGCTGTGAAGGAGAAGCCTGAGCAGCAGCAGAACATGGGAGGAAGACAAGCAGAAGAATGCCATGATGACAAGACCCTGCATGGAGTACAGGCAACAGATAGCTGAGGGGCGACATGGAAATCCTACAGTGCTGGAAAGGGCTGGACTGAAGACGCACTGAGGCACGATCATAGCAACAGAACAGGCACTGAGCACCAGATCCATTGAACAGCTCGACCACGACAGAGGAACCCAAGGTGCAGACGGCAGAGAGGCCGGAGACAGTCAACACATAGTGGGATGTAAGATGCAGGCAGAACCCATATACGAACGGCACAGACAAGTGCTAGCATTGTGTAAAAGGAACACTGCACAGCATATGGGCTAGACCCTCAAATATGGCGATTCCACAGAAGGGTGCAGCAGGTATGGCCAATCACCAGACATCGGGGAATAGACAAGACAAAGACAGCGGTGAATGAAGATTATAGCAGTGGCAGTGAAGCGACATCAGGAAGAAGGAAGTGAGAAGCTGAGAAGACCAGGGCCTAAAGAGAACAAGAGGATGTGGAAAGTGAAGCAAAGTGGTCCAGGGGGTTAGAAGTATCGAGGCGTGACCCTAAGCTGGGTCATGGCTCCAACAGATCCCAGGACAACATCAGAGCTCGGTCCAGAAGATCAGTGCTAAGAACAGCTAGATACTGCGCAAACCCCAACTGCCCAGGGTCTGGTAGAGGACCCGAGGTTGAGGAAGACACATACCACCCATAGGGGTGAGAGGGGAATTTTTATATATATATATATATATTTTTTTTTTACTTCAATGCTTCTTTGTTTTCTTATGGCAAGGCAGCAAATAGATGGTTACTTTTTAACAGGCCAGTCTATATGAACTGTACTTTGAATGAAATTCATTGCTGAGTATGGAGATTTATTTTCTTAAAATCTCTAGATCAATTCACTTATGAAGCTTTTTCTCTTGAAAATTAGGTGTTTCATAAAGGAATTCAATAAAAATATGTACCATATAAGTAAAAAATGTGTACTGTGCAGTAAAAAAGCTGGCAGAGATAAAATTGACTATCAGCTCTGACAAATTTCTTTTAATACAAGCAATACATAATAGTTTTATTACAGCCTACATAGCTACAAAATTTTTTGCTTTACTTTCAGTGTCTTGCAGGTGATAAACTGGATACTACTTTAACAAGATTCCCTGTAAAAGTCAATTCAAACTTTCTGCTACTGAATGTGACTTACAGTCCATGGATTTGAACTAAAATGTTCAAACTTGAGTACATGAAGTTAGGCTCCCAATCCGAAGTTAGGAACCTATATAAATTGCTTGACTTTCAAGGGTGCTGAGTGCCTACAGTTCCCATTGATGAGTGATAACTGTAAGGACTTTACACCTTTGAAAATCAGACTGGTTTTAGGTGTAGCTGTATGGATTTAGAAGTCTAACATTAAAAATCCAGAACTGCAGATCTTGACCGTGCTGTATACATACCCTTATAATAAAAAGTTCATCACTATCACAGAGAGGCTTCTGCGTAGCGTGGAGAAATGAGCTCAGCAACTTGAGTAAACTTCTCTAAGGCCTTATCTTGGCTGCTGAAAATAGGTGTGCTTTTTATGTTAGGGTGGTTAACACATATGAGCTATCTCAATGTAAAAACAAAATGAAAACAAAGCACTTTAGTTTTACTATGAAGTCAGTTTGAATTTAACCCCTGATGTGGGTATAATTCTGACTCCACCTAGTCTAATATGTGGAAAAACTGAAGTTCCTTGGCTTCACTATGGTTTTTACTTTGGGATAGCTCGTGCATCTTGGTTACCCCAAGGTAAAGAACAGGCATTTTCTAGCTAGTGAAGATATGGCCTAAGCCTGCAATGAAATGAGTAGTGATGACTGTCTGGAGCGGGGGCCTCAAACTCAGTTTACCTTAGGACCAGTGCCAGTCCTCAAATCCTCCCACTGGGCCAATGTCACTCATGCCAGTCAAAACCCACCCTCAAAAAAACTCCACCCCCCACCTGCCTAAGGTTCTGGGATGGAGTTTGAGTGGAGGAGGAGGTTGGGATAGTGGATTGGGGTGCAGGCTCTGGGAGGGAGTTTGGATGCAGAAGGGGTGAGAGGTTGGGCTCTGGGAGGGAATTTGGGTGGGGGAGGGGGTTTGGGGGTGAGAGGAGTGTGTGGGAAGGGGGTGCAGGCTCTGGGAGGGAGTATGGGGGTAGGAGGGGATGTGTGGGGAGGGGGTGAGGGTGCAGTATCTGAGAGAGGGTCAGGGGTTCAGCACTTACCTGGAACTTCAAGGCAGGGCGGGCCGGGGGCCTCCACATGCTTTTGCCTCCAGGCACAGCTCCCACAGTGTCCCATTGACTGCAGGGGCACTCAGGGCAGGGCATGGAGGCACAGCCCCGCCCTGTCTCTGGGCTGCAGGGAGGGGCTGGCAGCCACTGGAGTGAGCAGGCAGACATTGCGCAGCTCCACTGCACTGCCATGGCCCTTGAGTGGGGTGTGCCCGGGGGTGGCAGGTGGGGCCAAGGGAGAGACCCAGCCCCAAAACTGCTGGAGCCCCGTGGGCCACACTGGGGAGGTTCGCGGGCTAGGAGTTTGAGACCCCTGGTCTGGAGTGAGGAAGTGAGCATATTGGCATTCTGAGGTGGGCCCAGAGTACAATACGTTTAAGTGCTGTTCTGCACAGGAGAGGTGGGGAAAGCAGAGGCAATCTGAGACCAGCGATAGACACACAGATGCTTCCAGTGGTTCCCATGTACATATCTCCCACAGCCAGTTGTTCAGTGCCTCCTGACAGGTTGGCTATGTTTGTTTTTACCAACCTGTTGGGTTGCTTATTTCACTACTGAATCATGACTTACAGAGCTCCATGCTCAGCACCCTACTGGTTCCCTGAGTGCTTCCCTCAACAACAAACCACATTTCTGTGGGCCTGAGGCAGCTGTTACTAAAGGAATAGTCTGCCAATTTCCTGTAGTGTGACAGTCTTCTTAATGCACTTAAAAAAAAAAAAGTGTTTGATTCCTTTATTTAATAACCTGTTGGCCAGAGAAGTATTTCTATTCATAATCTTTATAATAAACAAAATTCTGTCACTACACACATACTTCAATAGGTCTACATAGTGTACATTATACAGGCATACTGTAAGTTCATAAGTTAAAATGTGTGCTTTAGACAAGCCACTAGCTGCTATATTGTGCAATTCAGATAATGGTGAAACCTGATTGCAACTGAAAACAAATTATTAGCTAGTTTTTGATTAAGCCTGTTGAGATGCTGCTTTGATGTTCAGTGATTTTTCTAGTCAAGGTTGTGTGAAGAATAACCACTTTTTGGCAGAGCATTGTGAGGTCTAACACTCTATCCACTGGCATTTTGGTTTGAACTTTTGATGGCCACATTTGATCAATTCAAAAAATTAAGGGAGTGTACTAAGGCTCAGTGGCCAGAACCCTATTGATTTTGGTGGAAATCAGGAAAACTGAAAGGGGATGGTGAGGATACAGCCTCTGGCATCTGGTTAGTAATGGCAGCCGTTTCAGATACCTCTGTAATTGTCTGTAGATTAAAGAACTGGCTGCTGACAGCCATTACCATGTTTCTGCATAATTACCCCCACCACAATCACCCCCAGTATCATCTCTCCTGATCCTCACAATAGCTTTAAAAATGTTGACATTCTGAAAGAGAGGACAAAATATGAGACTGGAGGAAGTGGAGAATGGGAGTGCACCCAAAGCCCCTGGCATGTGGGGAGAATGGGGGGCTTTGGGCCTGGGGGCGCACACACAGCCCTTGGCACGGGGGGAAGGAGAACTGGGGGGGCACTCAGAATCCCTGGTTGTTGGGAGAATGGGAGACGACCCTGGTGTGGAGGAGGAGGGAATGGTAGCCATGGGGGAATGAGAGACTACACAACTCAGCAGGGGGAGATTGGGGTTCCCTGGTATGGAGGGCAGTGAGGGGTATGCAGAGCTATTGGCATGGGGAAAGGAGAAATGGGAGACCCAGAACTACTGGTCAGAGGGAGAATGGGAGGCCCATCACGGGGAGCTTGTGGGTGAGAACAGAGGAATGCAGGGAGCTCCTGGTGTGTGCAATGTGCTTGGCCCGCAAAAGGAACAGTGTGTGTGTGTGTCCCTCTAGTACTTTCTAGTTTCTTACAACTTAATATGTCAGTGGAGAGGGCCAGGTCTTGGCATTTCACTGTAGTTTCATGTGTGGTGCTAACTAGGGTGGATTGATTTTTTTTTTTTTTTTAAAATCACTAATTCTGATCATGATTTAAATCAGTGAGAAGGGAATCATGATTTAAAATAATTGTTTTTAATCTTGTTTTGCATTTGTACTTTTTAGTAACTTCCCTAAAGTGAGACTCATAGGTTATATTATAAACTGTTAAAACTAGGGCTGTCAAGCAATTAAAAACATTAATTGTGATTAATCGTGCAATTAATCATAGAACACCATTTACTTAAATATTTTTGTATGTTTTCTACATTTTCAAATATATTGATTTCAGTTAAAATACAGAATACAAAGTGTGCAGTGTGCACTTTATTTTTATTACAAATATTTGCACTGTAAAAAAGAAAATATTATTTTTCAATTCACCTACTACAGGTACTGCAGTGCAATCTCTTTATCACGAACACTGAATTTACAAATGTAGTTATATAGAAAAAATGACTGCACTCAGAAATAAAACAATGTAAAACTTTAGAGCCTACAAGTTCGCTCAGTCCTACTTCTTGTTCAGCCAATTGCTCAGACAAACAAGTTTATTTACATTTCAAGGAGATAATGCTGCCCACTTCTTGTTTACAATGTCACCTGAGAGGGAGAACAAGTATTTGCATGGCACTTTTGTAGCCAGCATTGCAAGATATTTACATGCCAGATGCGCTAAAGATTCATATGTCCCTTCGTGCTTTGCCTACCGTTCCAGAGGACATACTTCTATGCTGATGATGGGTTCTGCTCAGTAACTATCCAAAGCAGTGCAGACTGACCCATGTTCATTTTCATCATATGAGACAGAAGTCACCAAAGTTAATTTACTTTTTGTGTGATTCGGGTTCTGTAGTTTCCACATCAGATTGTTGCTCTTTTAAGACTTCTGAAAACATGCTCTACACCTTGTCCCCCTCAGATTTTGGAAGGCACTTCAGATTCTTAAACCTTGGGTCAGTGCTGTAGCTACTTTTAGAAATCTCACATGGGTACCGTCTTTGTGTTTTGTCAAATCTTCAGTGAAAGTGTTCTTAAAAAGAAAATGTGCTGGGTCGTCATCCAAGACTGCTATAACATGAAATATATGGCAGAATGCAGGTAAAACAAAGCAGTAGACATACAGTTCTCCCCCAAGGAGTTCAGTCACAAATGTAATTAACACATTTTTTTTAAGGAGCATCATCAGCATGGGAAGCATGTCCTCTGGAATGGTGGCCAAGCATGAAGGGGCATATGAATGTTTAGCATACCTGGTACATAAATATCTAGCAATGCCGTGGTGTCATGCGAACACTTGTTCTCATTTTCAGGTGACGTAAATAAGAAGTGGGCAGCATTATCTCCTGTAAATGTAAACAAACTTGTTTGTGTTAGTGATTGGCTGAACAAGAAGTAGAACTGAGTGGACTTGTAGGCTCTGAAGTTTTACTTTTTGTT
Source organism: Chelonoidis abingdonii (assembly GCF_003597395.2). Lineage (NCBI taxonomy): Eukaryota > Metazoa > Chordata > Testudines > Testudinidae > Chelonoidis > Chelonoidis abingdonii. The sequence goes on along the minus strand of NC_133778.1, from coordinate 40,983,241 downwards.
TTTGAGTGCAGTTATGTAACACACAATCTACATTTGTAAGTTGCACTTTCATGATAAAGAGATGGCACTACAGTATTTGTATGAGGTGAATTGAAAAAGGAAAATATTTATCACTTTTACAATGCAAATATTTGTAATAATAAATTTGAAGTGAGCACTATACACTTTGTATTCTGTGTTGTAAATTGAAATCAAATATTTGAAAATGTAGAAAAACATCCAAAATAGTTAATAAATTTCAATTAGTATTCTATTGAATTCTATTAGTATTCTGTAGTATTTAATAAGGCGAATAATTGTGATTAATTTTTTTGAGTTAATCGCGTGAGTTAACTGTGATTGACAGCCCTAATTAAAGCATGTTTATTTGCAACCAAATATAGCCTTTACACTAAATTTAATCCTAATTTCTTAGCCAGGGGGATACATCTCTATGAAGCAATTATATAACTTAACATATATTTATTCAGAGTCTTAATTTTAAAATTGTATTGTGTTAGGAAACAGCGAATGATGCATTTCTTATTTTTTACTCATTTGTGTCAAGCTGCATTGGAGAGGAAATTGGATTTCAATTAAAAATAAACAAATAGCTTTTAAAAAATTTTATTAGTTAAATAAAACTACCTTAAATGTAATGGATACATGCAAAAAAAGTAAGCTTATCAAAATAGATTTTGCAGTTAAAAGTAAGGGAGTATTAAGTGTAGGTAGTGAATTGACATACTCACTCACCAATTACAAAAAGCTGTTTCATGTTCTAGTTTTGTGTCTGCATAATCTGTAAAAATGCATGAATACGTTAGGATGGAAATGAAGGGGTAAAGTGATGGTGTTAGTGTCACAGATGGGGAAGCCTCAGATTTTTCCATAGTAGAACATTTTACACTAGTAGCCCATGTTAGGAAAACCACATTTCTCTAGGCAAAGCAAATTTGCAATTATCAGACTGATATAGGAATAACCAGCAGTATGGCACCAATTCTGTTAGGACTGCAGAAAACACGCAGTAAGAAACCCTATTCTGAGAAAATGTTAAACTGTTTCAAATCTCTCAAAGATGAATGTAGAGTATAAACAATAAAACCATTGGGTGAAATGCATCATGTTCAAGGGAACAGTTGGAGGAATAATTTAGCATCTTCATTAAAGTTATTTGCAGTGATGATGTAGCCATGTTGGTCCTGGGATATGAGAGAGACAGGGTAGGTGAGGTAATGTCTTTCACTGGACCAGCATCTGTTGGTGGAAGGTACAAGCTTTCAAGCTACACAGAGCTCTTCTTCGGGTCTGAAGTTATGGTAGTCTAGATTGGCACTGCATGGTTCAGTGTAAATACAAAGATACTTGTCACAGTTTCTGATTAAAGTTACTCTATTTTGTATTAAGAGCAGATTTCAAGCTCCTGGGTGCAGTCAATAACAGTGGTTCTCAACCAGGGGTCAGGGAGCGCGAGCAGTTTTCAGGGAGGCCGCCAAGCAGGGCCAGTGTTAGACTCACTGGAGCCCAGGGTAGAAAGCCAAAGCCCCACTACCTGGGACTGAAGCTGAAGCCTGAGCAATGTAGCTTTGCAGGGGCTCCAGGCAACTGCCCTGCTTCCTAACGCCGGCCCTGGCTTTTATATTCAGAAAACCAGTTATTGTGGTACAGATGAGCTGTGAAGTTTTACAGCATGTTGGGGTGGGGGACAGCACTCAGAAAGAAAGAGGCTGAGAACCCCTGATCTGTAAGATACATCTCTACCCCAATATAATGTGACCTGATGTATGCGAACCCGCGTTATAACACGATAAAGCTCTGACACATTGCTCTGAGCAGCGTGTTAAGGGTGCCGGGCCAGGCCAGGGTCGAGTGGTTGGATAAGGGGCAGAGGGTCTCAGGGATGGTCAGCGGCTCCCTCCCCCTCAGCCGCCTGCCAGGGTCTGGGAGGCAGGAGCTGTAGGGTAGGGGAGGGAAGCAGAGAGCTTCTGCCAGCTCCCATCTTTTTCCATCCAGGTCTCCCAGCCAACCCGTTACTGGGACCTTACCATCTCTCCCCCCACAAACATGCATTAAGATGGGCTATAAGAAAGGGGGGGGTTGTCTCCCTGCTATACCACTCATAGGGGCTGCAAATCTCTCTCTCCCTCCCCCTTCAGCTCCTTTAACCAATGTCTCCTTTTTAAGTCCTTTACCAAGCCATTTATCTGGACTTTCCCTATGGAGTTCCTGCACTGGACATCTGCCCCACACTTACATCATGAGTTGGAACATCCTAACCTAACCTAACTCCCTTCCCTACTCCCATAACAAAGCCCTCCCTTGCTGGGAGGGCCCCTCACTCCACCCCCATTGCACCTAGGCCAGTCCCCTAGAAAGCTGTGGCTAATGCAGTGCCCACAGCCAGTCCTGATCAAACTTAATGTTTTGCTCCTCTGAGGGAGGAAGGATGTGCTGCTCCACCTGGTCTGGAGAAAAGAGGCTTGTCCCACTGGGCTTGCCTTTTGTCAACTCCCCAACAGTTCTGGTCCTTGGGGGTGAGTCAGCATCAGCATGCTGACCCCACTGCTCCTTTTGCAGCAGCTTCTGAGGCTCTTGCCCCATCCCTGCCCTGCCTATAAAACACTATTCCCTCTCCCTTGGCAAGCTGGATGTCATCCCCTCTCCTCCTGCTTAAAGGTGTACTGCGGTCATTCTAACATGGCGGTTCTCAAACTTCATTGCACCATGACCCCCTTCTGACAACACAAATTACTACACAATCCCAGGAGGGGGGACCGAAGTCTGAGCTCATCCAAGCCCCACCACACCAGGCGGGAGGGTCAAAGCCCAAGCCCGACTTTCCCGGGCCGGGGGGAGTCAAAGCGGAAGTCCAAGGGCTTCATCCCCTGGTGTGGGGCCTATCACCTGAGCTCCTCCACCCAGGGCTGAAGCCCTCAGACTTTGGCTTCGGCCCCAGCCCCAGCTACCAACAAGTCTAAAGCCAGGCCTGGGAATCCTATTAAAACAGGATTGCAACCCACTGCGGAGTCCTGACCCACAGTTCTAACACTTCAGGATGTGGTGCTGACTGTCTCCTAATGGTGCTAAAACAGAACACGCTAAGAAGGATTTTAAATTTTTTTGTAAAAAGCAGGATCGAATAAAGTTTAGCTTTAAATTATAATTTTACTAGTTATCTAGAGCTATTTATCTGCAGCAGCAGAAGCATAAAATTCAGTTTTGGTGAGAAATAGTAGCTACTGTGTAGAACTGATTTCCCAACAAATTAATTATGTATTTTGTTAAGACTTGAGACTTTTCCCAACAAACATTTTAAGGCTGTTCAAATTTTGAGACTCAACTATTGTACTTGGGTGTTATGAAAAATATCAGTGTATATATCAGTGACTTCTAAAATATATCAGTGCAATAGTAGAAGTTGATGGTTGTAAAATGCAAATTTTAATACCCATAGAATTGTAATTTTTCCACTAAATCCTCTTCTGTTATAACTTTTTTGATAGGTACAAGAAAATTCACCAGGACATAGGGCTGGACTGGAGCCATTCTTTGATTTTATTGTTTCTATTAATGGTTCGAGATTGGTAAGTTCATTGCATATTGTAGCTGTCTAGTTGTAAGCAATACGTTTCTATTGTCTGTTTTTGCTAAACTTTGAGTTATTTTTCTTGAATTGTTTTATCTAAATATTTAAAAAGTTAGTCTTGAGTCACTTACTCAGTAGCTTGACTTTCAGCAAAAAAATTAAACTGAAGAACAGCATTTGTCTTGATCAAAACCAGGGTGGATTGATTTAAATCACCAAGTAGAATGTCTCCGTCTAAATCATCCATTTGTACTTTCTTTATTTTCTAAAGAAAGTGCATTCTTGTTGATTTGACATAATCTTTGAAACAGTATTCATTTACAGCTAAATAGAGCCTTTACACTAGTTTTGGTGTGATACTGGGGAGGGTGCACAATAAAAATATACATTTTATTTAAGCAACTATATAGCTTATTATTTTCACATTCCTATTAATTTTACATTTTAGTATGTTAGATTTTTCCAATCACCATTTTATGATTTGTATTTTTTAAAAATTAGTTTTTGGAAAACACTGATTTTTTTTTTTTTTTTAATACCACTCTAGATTCAAAAGCTCTGAACTTGATATCTTTGCCATGCAAATATTGATTGAACAGTAATGAAGAGAATACAGTTGATCCAAAGCTCTCTCTCACCCCCCCCCTTGGGGACAGGGTCCTTCCTCCCATTTTGAACCCTGATCTTCTGTGAGAGGAGAGTAGTGAAAACATACATTAAGTCCCTCTGGGACTGGATTTTGGCAGGGTGAAGAGTAGGCTTGGCTCACCTCACGAGAACTTCTCAACTCTTGCCAGAGAGAGTTACTAAGGGGGAGAATAAGAATACTTAGTGTAACCTGAACTCAACTGTTTTCAGATCTGTTTTTCTAATTTGATCCTGAACCACCTTCTTGTGGTACTGGGCACTTGCCAGAGAGGGTACAGGTCCTGGGGGACACGCGACACGCAGGGTAAATGGAACTTTCCACAGATCTCGTGCATTCTGCACTCACTGAAGTGGAATCTTGTGCACTTGTTTTGATGCTTGCTGCCAATAACTAAAAGAATGCGCAAGGCGCTATCTCTCTGACTTTGAGAAGCAGCAACTGAAGATACAGAACGTCTAAAGAGAGATAGGCAGCCTTTAGGCCACGTCTACACTACGGGATAAAACGAATTTGCTAAAATCGGTTTTATAAAACTGATATTAAATTTCGATTTCATGCGGCCACACTAGGCCACAGTAATTCGGCATTGTGGCTCCATGCTCCGAGGCTAACATCGATTTCGAAGCGTTGCATTGTGGTAGCACTTCCGTAGCTATCCCATAGTTCCCGCATGCTCCCTGCCCTTTGGAATTCAGGGTTGAATCTTAATGTGCGGGGGGTTCTGGGTAAATGTCGTCAGTCATTCCTTCCTCCGGGAAAACATCACTGACAATCCTTTCGTGCCGTTTTCCCTGGATATGCCCTGCAGACGCCATAGCACGGCAACCATGGGAGCCCGTTCAGCTTTTTTTTTTCTGGCACCATATGTGTACTGATGCCGCGGAGAGAGAGGCAATACTCCAGCGCTACACAGCAGCATTCACATTGCTTTTGCAATGATAGCAGAGATGGTACCGGTCGTTCTGTACCGTCTACTGCCGGAGAAAACTGGCAATGTAGAGATCGGTTATCTCTCCTCTCTGTACTGTCCGCTGCTACATGAGTGCCCTGGCTGAAATCGGCCGGGGGCGCAACGCAAAAGCAAAATGGGATTGACTCACTTGGACTGACTCAATCCTCCTTATGGTTTCTAAAAATAGTGTCAGTCCTGCCTAGAATAAGGGGCAAGTGTATTAGAGGACCCAGTGTATCAGAGCACAGCTCTCCGTGTCAGTATTCACAGAGGGTACCCCTGCAACAACCCCCTGTTGCTCCCCTCCTCTCCCAACCTTCCTGGGCTACCGTGGCAGTGTCCGTCCCCCCCCCCCCCATTTGTGTCATGAAGTTATAAAGAATGCAGGAAATAGAAACAAGACTTGTTAGTGAGATAAAATGAGGGGAGGCAGCCTCCCGGGCTATACATCCAGGCAGTACAGAATCTTTTCTTTACACAGGAAAGGGGGGGGCTGAAGTCCCCAGTTGCATATGAAGATGCTTATTAGCCGTTCTGTCCTATCTACTGGGAGTAACCAGGAATCATTCCCTATGATATTGAGCAATTATCAGGCATGGGGTTCATGAGGACGTTACCAGTCCTATTGCACCGTCTACCACCGGGGAGGGGGAGAGGACGGATATGCTCTTCACTGCTGTAGCATCACGTTACCAGCAGCATTCATTACACATAGGGTGACACTGAAAGAAGTCAAGAAATGATTTCTTCCTTTTCTTTTCACATGGTTGGGCGGGCGGGGGACTGAGGAGCTATTCCCTGAACCACGCCAGACACTGTGTTTGAACCTACAGACATTGGGAGCTCAGCCAAGAAGCAAATACTTTTCAGAGACTGCTGTGACTGTGGGATAGCTGGAATCCTCAGTACCCCCTCCCCCCCTCATGAGGGTGCCATTGAGTCTCTGGCTTCCTGTTACGTTTGTCCACGCAGCACTGTGTACCTGGAGATTTTTTTCGAACGCTTTGGCATTTCATGTTCTGTAACGGAGCTCTGATACAACAGATTTGTCTCCCATAAAGCGATCAAGATCCAGTATTCCTGTACGGTCCAGGTTGGAGCTCTCTTTGGTTTTGAGACTGCAATCGCCACCCGGGCGAATCAGAGCTCCATGCTGGGCAAACAGGAAATGTAATTCAAAGTTCGCAGGCTTTCCTGTTTACCTGCCGCTGCATCCGAGTTCAAATGCTGTCCAGAGCGGTCAGTGTTGCACTCTGGATACCGCCAAGAGCCAATAACGTCGATTTCGTCCACACAAACCGTAATCCGAACTGTTAATATCGAATTTAGTGCTACTCCTCTCGTCGGGTGGAGTACAAGAAATCGATTTAAAGAGCCCTTTATATCGATATAAAGAGCATTGTAGTGTGGATGGGTACAGCGTTAAATCGATTTAAATGCGTAGTGTAGACCAGGCCTTAGTAGAGCCTCGTCTTCTAGGGTTTGTAATGCAGAAATGTGTAACTGCATCTACACAGGCTTTTCAGCACAGAAGACTTCTAAGCCTATGGGGGAAATAACAAGGAGCTTCTATGATCAAAGTGCAGTTCTGGTTGCATTCTACGTAAGTCCAATGCAAGCAAAGAAAATAGGCACTTGAAGTCAAAGTAAACTGAAAATATAATTCAGAAAGTTTTCTGAAGCACAAGGCTTGTTTTTGGAAAGGGACATCATATGGTAACGTTGTATTGTAAATGTAAACATTTTACAGCTTTGAACTAAATATGTCTGAAGTAGTTACTTTGCATATTTGGATTATTGTTTACATCTGGAAGGGCTAGCTTTTGGCTATTGAATTGCTACTCGCAATACCCTGTTGTTAGTTATGGAACAACTCTTTTCCCAAAAACTTTAAAAACATTTGTTTTAAGCCAAGTCATTTTGGATTCCAGTGATTTTGAAGCTAGATGTGGGCTCAGTAGTGTGTTCTATATGGCTTTTTGAATAAACAAATTTAATGTAAGATTACTCGGACTGTTTCAGATCCTGTAGCAGTGATATTCAGACCTAAGGAGCCATATTAGCAATCAGCATTACCCAAGAGTCACAGTAATGTGAATTTGTTTAATTTATTATGCTATGTATATTCATATTTAAACAATATGATGGGGAAAGTTTTTATTTATGTATAAATACTTGGTCAGTCATTTTGCTGTGAGAATAATTGTATATATATTAATTATAATTATTCTCACAGCAAAATAACTGACCAAGTATTTTTATCAACTACAGTTGGTTAATAGCAATAAAACATCCTTATTGGTTAATAATTAAATCAGTGTTTTAATATCATGTGCTGCAAAAAGCCACAGGAGACACATTAAAAAGCCACTTGTGGCTTGCAAGCATCTCTCTGAATATCAGTATCCTATAGGAACATTAGTCTATCTAGAAAATATCTGTTGTGAAAGTTTGCTTACTTTCACAAGTCCAGAAGAAACTCCCACTCTGCACTTCTGGAGCAAACAAAAAGTAAGTTTATACATCATGTTGAATGCCCCTGTTTTGCTTGTTCAGCACTTTAACCCTGCAGTTAAAGATTTTTGTATACAAAGTGATTGGAAGCTTAATAATTACTTACCATGTTATATTTATGTACTGCATAAGACAAATCATTGCTTACCGATACCAGACTCCTACCACATTAAAGCTCAAAGAATTAATTTCCTTAATGTTGAATTCCTTATGTTTGGGTAATTTGTGTGTATAAAAATCAAGACAAAACTTTAGGTATATTTCTTACTGTGAATATAGAAGTTAAGGAAATTACTTGATAGGAAGTTCTGAGGAATTGAAAATTTTTTATATGAAAACCACTGTAGAGAAATCCAATAAATACTTCCTAATCTTGGTGTTCTCTGTATGACCTTTGAAATGCAAACTTGGTGCTATAAAATTGAACACTTCTTTTGTTAAATGCTATAAACCAAAGTAATTTGTATGTGTACTTTCAGAATAAAGACAATGATACACTCAAGGATCTGTTGAAAGCAAATGTTGAAAAGCCTGTAAAAATGCAAGTGTACAGTAGCAAAACACTGGAACTGAGAGAAACATCAGTAACTCCCAGTAATATGTGGGGTGGACAGGGCCTGCTGGGAGTGAGTATTCGTTTCTGCAGTTTCGATGGAGCCAACGAAAATGTATGGCATGTGTTGGTATGTACAATCTTTTTTAAAGGTTTCTCTACTGTAAAAAGTCATTGTCTACAACTTACCATATTGTATTTATTAATTTTTAGCTGAAAATAACAAATATGCACCTGTGGAGTGGGAAGGCTAGCTATTCAGTGCCAAGTAACTTAATCTCCAAAATTACTAAAAAAAGGCTGTCTAGAGAAACAAGAAATGGTAGGCCAACTTAGGGATGTGGCTCCCACTATTTTAGTCACGGGGTTCTTCTACATACCTTAGTAGTCACCACAGTTACAGAATCAGAAATGTAGGACCGGAAGGAACTTCAAGATGTCATCTCATCAATCGCCCTGCACTTAGGCAGGACCAAGTAAACCTAGACTATCCCTGATAGCGGTTTGTCTAACCTGCTCTTAAAAACCTCCAGTGACAGGGATTCCACAACCTCCCATTGGTGACTTATTCCAGTACTTAACTATCCTTACAATTAGGGTGTGTCTACACTACCCACATTACAGCATGGCTGTGGCAGCGCTGTGATGTGGGCAATGTAGACATGTTTTATTGCTGGGGGAGAGCTCTCCTGGTGATTAAAAAAAAAAAACAACAAAAACAAAACCCCACCCTGAACAAGCGGTGGTAGCTTTATCCCTCCTGGCGATAAAGCGCTGTCTGTACTGGTGCTTTTCAGCACTAAAACTTTTGTCGTTCAGGGGTGTGTTTTTTTCACACCTCTGAACAACAAAAGTTTTAGTGGTGAAAATGGCAGTGTAGATACAGCCTTAGAAAGATTTTTCCTAATATCTTACCTAAATCTCCATTGCTGCAGGTAGATCCAATTACTACTTTTTTGTCCTTCCTTAAGTGATCCTGGAAAACAGTTGATCAACATCATCTTCTTTAAAATAGCCCTTAATATATTTGAAGACAGTTATCAGGTCCCTCCCCTCAGTCTCCTTTTCTCAAGACTAAGCATACCCAGCATTTTTAACCTTTCTTCATAGCTCATGTTTCCTAATCTTTATTTTATCACAGGCCTGCACAACTCGTAAAGCGGCAAGGGCCACATTACTCCAAAGAAAACAGCTGAGGGCCAAAACCCCCCCGGCCCCGCGGAACGCCTCCCCCCGGACCTCCCAGCCCCGTGGAAGCACCCTGCCCCAGCACTGCCCAGCCCTGCAGAAACAAACCCTCCTTCCCCAGCACTGCCCCACCAAAACAGCTGTGGGCCAAAAAGGAAGGTTTGGGGTGGGGAGGTGATACTTGGTTTTAAATCAACCAGGGGCTCCCAGCTGAAGAGGTGGCTGGGAGTCCTCAGGGGCAAATTAAAGGGCCTGGGGCTCCAGTGGCTGGGGGCACCCGGACTTTGCAGGGCTGGGGCAGGGATTTAAAGGGCCCAGAGCTCCTGCTGCTGAGGAGAGCCTGAGCCCTTTAAATCCCAGCCCCAGCCCATCCGCTGGAGCTGCGGCTGGAATTCAAAGGGCTCTGGGCTGCCCGCAGCAGCGGGGAGCCCTGAGCCCTTTAAATCACAGCTGTGGCTGGAAATCTCTGTGGGCAGCCCAGAGCCTTTTGAATCCCGGCCGCGGCTGGGATTTGAAGGGCTCTGGGCTCCCCAGGGCTGCGGGCAGCCCAGAACCCTTTGATTCCCAGCCACGGCTATGATTTAAAGGGCTCTGGGCTGCCTGCAGAGCTCTGTGTGCGCGGGTTTTAGAATCCCCCTGCGGGCTGCACAGTGAGCCTCCGCAGGCCGCATGTTGTGCAGGCCTGTCTTATCATTTTATAGCTCTTCTGCAGTTTGTTCATATCCTTAGAGTGGTGCCCAAACTGAACACAGTACTCCATCTGAGTCCTCATGAGTGCTTTGTAGATCAGGACAGTTATTTCCTGTATATTATATGTGACATTCCTGTTAATGCATCTTAGAGTATTAGCTTTCTTCACAACTGTATCACATTGTTGACTGATATTAAATTTGTGATCTACTATACCATTATTTTATTAAAGGAAAAGAAACATGAATGTGAAACAGTTATTTCTGTTATCTCTTCATGGAAAGCTTTAAACTAAGGCTGTCTATACTGCCACTTTCAGTGCTAAAACTTTTGTTGTTCAGGGGTGTGAAAAAACACACCCCTGTGCAACAAGCTCTCCCCCAGTGATAATGCATGACTACACTGCCTACGTCACAGCACTGCCTTGGCCATGCTGTAACATGGGTCATGTAGACATACCCAAATATCATACCTCTGAGCTAAAACTATTTCTGGAGTGCTTTTGTTCTTGGAAAGTTAAGACCACCAGAAGTCCCAAAATTATTGGGAGTCCAGTCTTAGTATATTTTTAAATTATTTTTCCCATTTATAAAATGTTTTAGTAATGTTCTTAAGGACAGTTGATTCCAGTCCAGTTATTGATTGCCAATTTATAAATCATTTTAGGTTAAGTAAGCAATTTTAACCAAACTCTAGGAAGTCAGTTTTTAAATCTCTTGCTTCGAAGAAGCTATTTTAAGGAGCTGCTTTAATACAGGACAACTAACGAATATTAATCTTAAATCAAAATTTAAAACTTTCTCTATTTACCAACATTCAGCTCCTGTCCTGAAATACATGGCCCTAAACTATGGGGCTTGTAGGAGAATTTGTTAATGTCTTAAGTGACAATAGCATTTCAATATCTCAATTAAATCCTTGCATGAGTTTTAAATCTAACTATTTGGGCAGTGTTTTAACTTCCTTGTTGAAGTCTTGGGGATGTTGTCATTGACTTCTTTTTCTTGAGGCTTCTCTTTTGTTCTTGTTAGGTTTGTGGCAGTTTACTCGTAGAGACAAGGTGTTTGAATGTGTGCATTTTTTAGATGAGAGCAGAGGGAGCTTTATACCCTTCTGTCACAGCTTTACTGGAGGCGAAGGTGCACCTTTTTAGGACTAGATCGTACTAAAATATATTGACTCAGTGGCTTCATGAGTTGGTTTTGTTGACACCTTCAGTTCCTGAACATTCAGTTCCTTTAAGTGCTTGTGTTTTTTTGTGGCAGGAAACTTAGATAAGCTTTCATGTTAGAGGTTTTAATTTTTTTTTTAAATTCGATTTCTGAGATTTCTTCAGTTTCATTAGGGTTCAACAGGAATTGAAATTCTATTTTTAAAAAGTTCAATGCGCCTGGTCTTAAAAAGCTTTTAAAATGGTCTTAACATTTTGAGATTACATAGAGCTCTTCTTCCGGTCTGGTTCTGTGTAAGCTCGAAAGCTTCTCTCTTCCACCAGCGGCAGTTGGTCTACTAAAATATATCACCTCTTCCACCTTGTCCTCAAACTAGAAGAGTTACTAAGTTGCTGTCCTTTCTCCACAGTCTTTGAAGAGGTGATTCTTGTTTGGTGAGGAGTTGCTGAAATACTGCATCGATATAAATTTCTATTTTAAAATAGTTTCTTAGGTAATTAAGCATTAATTGACCTTGCTGTGTTGGTGTGTTACCATTTCCAATTCACGTAACAGTTGCATTAGGAAGTTATGACATTAGAAGCTTCCTTTAGAGAAAATATTTGTGAATATACATCTGAAAGAGGCTCATGGACTCCAATCATCTAAAGAATTACAATATTTTTTATTTGAGTGGAAACGTGTTTTATAAGTAACACTTTCTATAAAATATTTCCTGACCATAAATGTTTTTACATTTGAAAAATGAAGATGTTAGTGTGTTTATGAAAGAAACCCACTTTACTCCTAGTTTATGACTGGGATAACACATCTCTATTCATGACCTTTTTGGTTTTTGCTCTTAATACCATTTTGAAGTCAGGACCAACTATTTGCAAGAAATGTTGTTAGGGATAAAACGTTCTTTGCCTATTGATGATTTATACCAAAGAAGTATCCTGCTCTGTGGTAAGGTTTGCCTATTCAAGTAAATGGTGTTTTCCCAGTTGCGACAATTACTACTTGAATTCAAAGATGCCTGTGGAAAATTCCGTACAACACACATCTACCATTTGACACCTATACACATCCTTCAATTCATAAAACAAAGGCAAATAGACCAGGTTGTCAGGCTGCAGTCCAAGGGTCATAACCAAGTTCTCTCACTTGCCTTGTATCCAGTAATGTTTTCTCAAGTATCATAGTATAACATAAAAACAACGAGGAGGGCCAATTCAATCAGGGTGGATGTAGTCCATTCCCAGTAATTGGTGAGGAGGTATCAATGCCAGGAGACAAGTATCAGGGGGTAGCTGAGTTAGTTTGTATCCATAAAAATAACGAGGAGTCCGTTGGCACCTTAAAGACTAACAGGTTTATTTGGATATAAGCTTTCGTGGGTTAAAAAAACACTTCTTCAGATGCATGGAGTGAAAATACCAGGAGAGGGAAAAATGCTTTTGTAGTTTGCCAGCCACTCCCAGACCCTGTTCAAGCCATATTAATGGTGTTAAATTTGCAAATGAAATTTGCCATTTCTCTTTGACATTTGTTTTTTACTTCAAATTTAACACCATTAATTTGGGCTTGAATAGGGAGTGGCTTGCTTGCTACAAAAGCAACTTTCCCTCTCCTGGCATTGATACCTCTTCATCTATTATTGGGAGTGGACTACATCTACCCTGATTGAATTGGCCCTATCAGCATTGGTAAGGTAACTCCCTTCTCGTCATATGTCAGAATGATAATGCCTGCATCTGTAATTTTAACTCCGTGCATCTGAAGAAGTGGGTTTTTTATGCCCAAATAAATCTGTTAGCCTTTAAGGTGCCACCAGACTCCTCGTTATTTTTATGGATACAAACTAACGCAGCTACTGCCTGATAGTATAACATAGTTGTAGCTACATCCTAAAATTCATCGTTTGTAATGACCTAACATTGGAAGATTATATTATAATTAATACTCATTTTTGCATAAATACTGAGGTCTGTCCACCACATCCTCCAGCTTGAAGACTGGAGACAAAGCATTTTGTGTGGCAGGGGAAAATAGTGACAAAACAGAGATCCATACATCTGTGGGATATATTTGTATATGTACTGTTGCAGTATCTTTTAAAATGGGACTAAGTGTAGAATAAGTATTTGGAACATTTTACATTTTGTGTGTGTTAATTCCTTTAAACTTAAAGGTTGGGAAGGGGCTTGTTACTGTGTTTTGCTAATACTTTGAGGAGATTTAACTTTTGTAATTTTATATCTTGAAACTAGGAAGTTGAATCAAATTCTCCTGCTGCACTAGCAGGTCTTAGACCACATAGTGACTATGTCATCGGAGCAGATACTGTCATGAATGAGGTAATATAACTTTGTATTTAATTTACAAGAAGCAGAGTACCAGGGCAATATTAATATTAACCCCAACTTTCTCCATGTCCTGTGCTAATAGAAGTTCTTTGCCACTTAGTGGAAGGAGCTTTGGCACAGCAAGTCTACATTTGAGTACACAAATATAACTTTAAAGTTAAAAAATGCTGTTTGAAATGCCTTCATATAATAAGATGAGATTAGTTTACACCTTTTAAAAATAATTTGAAATATTTATTAGGAATTAAACTAGTAAAATACAATTTAAACTTTCATTTTTTTGTTTTGATTTGAAATCTGAGTTATCCCAAATGTAGTAGTTCGTCTTCTCAGTTTTTCAGTCTGAAAATATAAACTATTTTATCTGTGGAGTATACTGAAATTTGATTTTTTTATTTTTATTTTTTTTTTATAGAGATATAGACAGACGCACACACTAGGTGCCAGGCTCTGCTAGTTCTGCATTGAAGCCTATGAGATACTAATTGCCGTGGTTTCTTAGATTCTAAAAGTAAAATACTATTTTAAAAAATTAACCAATTTGCAATGTTCCTATTTTTTTTTAGTCTGAAGATCTGTTCTCTCTTATTGAAACACATGAAGGAAAACCATTAAAACTTTATGTGTACAACACAGACACGGATAATTGTCGAGAGGTGATTATTACCCCCAATTCTGCATGGGGTGGAGAAGGCAGGTAAGCTAATTCAACATACCAAATGGTGGTTTTGCAGAGGCACTTAGCCCATTCAGGATTAGGGCCCCACTGTGCTTGATGCTGTAGAATCAGAGGAAAAGGTAATTCCTGCTGCAAAGAGTATTGTCATTAAGAAGAAACTGTGCGGTGGTGATGTACATACAAATTAGTTTGTAAAAGGGCCCATGTTTTTTGTAGTTACTCAAATTAGCTCGTTTAAAAGTTCATAAAACTTTATGAATGCTTAGTGCATTGGACTTGAAATCTTGATACTGTATAGTATGCTAAAGCATGTAGTGTCTAGAACAGAAGACTGCAGCTGATGTACGTGCGTTATATTTTCAGCTGTATCTCTGACTTACTCTGACTTTGGGCAGGTAACTAAGTTCTGTACTTTATTTCCCCATCTGTAAATCTATTTTACAAGGGTGTGGTTGAGGCTTAGCTATGTTTCTAATAGTTTTTAAATCTTTTGGACACCTGTGGTGTTGTGTAGTGATATTAGTGGTTGAAAGGAGCTATAAAGGTTCAAAGTAATATATGTATAATCTACTAGTGAGGGTATTTCTCTCCTCAGAAAAATGAGTGTGTACTCTAGTACTTTTCCATATAACAATGGGCACTTAATGATTTACAAGGCTTTATTCTAGAGATTTATTATGACATCTTGAGCCATTTGCAGGTCATTGGCTATATTTTCTAAGAGCTGTTTGCGTATGGCATATTGTAAACCAATCCCCCAAAGGAAGTTATAGAAGCCTCATTAGTTGTCACTTAAAACTGGATTACACAAAGGAAGCCCTGGGGGGGGGGGGAATACTGTAGGGGGAAACTGTCCTGTGGTTGCTGAGTGCCTGCAACTCTGTTGGTTGACACACTTCTGTGTCTCGCTGTAGTTCAAGACACCATTCTTGTGTTTTTTGGGAATCTGAGAACTGAGTCCTTTTCACGTTAGGCAAGGTTGTTCTGTGCTGTTTGTTTAGTGTAGAGTCCATGGTGATGGTCGTTTATGCATGTACCAAGGTCAGACTGGTCTGTGTCTAACCTTTAAATTTTCATATTTTAAAAGCCTAGGATGTGGCATTGGCTATGGGTATTTACATCGGATACCTACACGTCCATTTGAAGAGGGAAAGAAAATTTCTCTCCCTGGACAATTGCATAGTGCACCCATCAGTCCACTCAAAGATGGATTTACAGAGGTAAGTTGTAATCTCTTTTGTGCTTGATAAAATCGTAACTGTGAAAGTATAACTAACATTTTTGTGGATTTTAGTAAAACAAAAGTGCTAACACTAACTTCTCATTTTTGTAAGGTTCAACTGTCTTCAGTTAATCCCCCATCCACCTTACCGCCTGGAACAACAGGAATTGAACAGAGTCTGTCAGGGCTGTCCATTAGTTCAACTCCTACTACAGTCAGTAGTGTTCTCAGTACAGGTATGTATAAAAAAAACCCCTCACCTGTGAAATACAGTCATAATTTATTGACTTCTGTAATTCAGAAAAATGGATTTGTCAGTTAACTTCCTAAAGAGAAAACATGTTTGTAGAAATGTATATGATTTCCAGAGTTCATGTCTTCCCTTTGCATCTCCCAAAACCATTTCCCAAAAACTAGGGCTTGGTATATTTCACATCATAGCCCAATGGTAAAATGTACTTTCACTGTAAGGTGAGTGTCTCTAAACCTGTTAACACCAGGGTTCAAAATTACTGATAGCATTTTATGCCATGTTTACAAGGTTTTGCTAATACAGAAACATTGAATCCCTATAAGTAGGGCCCTACCAAATTAATGGCTATGAAAAAAAATCAGACTATGAAATCTAGTCTTGTGTGCTTTTACCTTACACTATACAGATTTCACAGGGGAGACCAAGGTTTCCCAATTGAGGGTCCTAACTTAAAGTGAATTTCAGGGGGGTCATGGTATTGCCACCGTTACTTCTGTGCTGCTTTCAGAGCTGGTCGGCCAGAGTGTGGCAGCTGTTGGCCGGGTGCCCAGCTCTGAAGGCAGCGCCCCACCAGCAGCAGTGCAGAAGTAAGGGTGGCAATACCATGCCTTCGGAGCTGGGTGGGTGTAGAGTAGTGGCTGCTGACTGAGGCCTTGGCTACACTGGCGCTTTACAGCGCTGCAACTTTGTTGTTCAGGGGTGTGAAAAAAACACCCGCCCTGAGCACAGCAAGTTACAGCACTGCAAAGCACCAGTGTAAACAGTGCCGCAGCGCTGGGAGCACGGCTCCCAGTGCTACAAGCTAATCCCCATAGGGAGGTGGAGTACGTGCAGTGCTGGGAGAGCTCTCTCCCAGCGCTGGCACTGCGATCACACTCGCATTTCAAAGCGCTGTCGCAGGAGCACTCCTGCGGCAGTGCTTTGGAGTTCTGAGTGTAGCCAAGCCCTGATGATCCAACTCTGCAGGGTGTAGTGCAGAAGTAAGGGTGGCAATACTGTACCTTACTTCTGCGCTGCTGCTGATGGCGGCTCTGCCTTCAGAGCTTGGGTCCCAGCCAGCAGCCACTACTCTCCAGCTGCCCAGCTCTGAAGACAGTGCCACCGCCAGCAACAGTGCGTAGTAAGGGTAGCAGTACCACAGCCCCAGCCCCCCCAGTAACCTTGTGACTTCCCCTGCCCCCCCGCATACTGTGAAATTTAAGATTTAAATAGCTGAAATCATGAAATTTATGATTTTTTAAATCCTGTGACCATGAATTTGGCAGGCCCTACCTATAAGCTTTTCTTTGAGATACTGTGTGAGGAAGCGGGTTGGGATGTTGCATACTTGGACGTATTTGAAATGATGGTATATACTTTCATGTATCTTTCATTAGGTGTCCCAACAGTACCATTATTGCCACCACAAGTGAATCAGTCTCTCAGTTCAGTGCCACCAGTTAACCCAGCAACTACATTACCAGGTGAGTAGTGAAAATTTGAGCAAAGTTCAAATGTTTTAAAACAAAATAAGTCAAGATGTATAGAATGATGGGGAGAAAAAGGTGGTTTGTATTTTTTGGCCCCATTCTTAAGAAAATTTTATGTCTGTTTCTGTCATTTTGTCTAACTAGAATATAGGAGTAATTTGTCCCTTTCATTGACATAATGTTCTAACAGCATTAAGGTGTAATGTTGTTCTAAAGTCAGTTAAGTACTGGAATAGGGTACCCAGGGAGGTTGTGGAATTTCTGTCATTGGAGGTTTTAAGGACAGGTTAGACAAACACCTGTCAGGGATGGATCTAGGTTTACTTGGCCCTGCCTCAGCATGAGTGGATGGATGAAATGATGTCTTGATGTCCCTTCCAGCCCTACCTTTCTATATCTAGATAAACCATACTTGCTGTTCCCTTAGAACAGATTTTTTCTTCTCCACTTATAATTGTGCTAGATCCATAACTAGTGGGAGAATTCTATGGCTTTTGCCTTGAATACCATATAATCAAATTGTAGATGTGATGTGACCAAGGAGTCTGATATCTAGTGGGGATGAGGAAGGACAAGGTACATGTGTGCAACTTGATGTTTCAATTACATTTTTTAAATGTTGACTCTCAAGAACTGTGTGTAAAAGGGCTACCTTGGTCCTGCCTTTGTCTCAGTCCACAAATTATGCAGACACCTTTTTGCTGGTTCAGTACCCTGTGCAGTTTATATACAGTTGCATCCCACCACACATAAGACCTTTCCCAAACAGAGAAGGACAATCTCTCTCTCTTTTACTTCCTGCTTCCTTCCTGGGCCTAGTTGTGGGCTCTTCCCTAATAGCTTAATTGGCCTTTCTGCCCTGCTGGCCCACAAATTAAATTTTGCCTGATTGGGGCTGCTGTGAAGAGTAGTGACATAGGCCTTTGTGCCTAGCACTCTGTGTCACTGTGGAACAGAGTTTTGAGGCGTAATCTAAATAAAGAGGGAGTAGTGGGTTGGCAAACTGGGACTGGACTCTCAAATATCTGAAAATCCCCCGATTTGGTAATATATGCATTTTCAGCACAATTGTATCTACAATAAATGTTGGTGAAATCCTAGCCTTGTGGAAACAAATGAGTTTTGCCATTGAGTTCAGTGGGGTTAGGAGTTCATCCTATTCTGTTTTGTTTTTTGTTTTTTTAAACTGCAGTTTCACTAATTAAGTTTGACATTTGGAGTAAAAGTAAAATGTAACCAATCCATCACTAAATTTCTGTGGTCTGAAATGTACTTAATGCATATTAAGTTACAGTGGAACTGAGATCTTAAGGCCTTACAGGCACATGAATATGAAATTGGTTAGGGATGAAACATGCTGAATCACAGAAAAGTAGGGCTGGAAGGGACCTCAAGAGGTCGCCTAGTCCATCCCTCTGCACTGACACAGGACCAAAACCATCCCTGATAGGTATTTTATTTAACCTTCTAACATCTTTTGTAAACCTACCTTGCTGCAGATTAAGCCTGTCATGGTATAATTCCCCACTCTGAATGTTAGCGTCCAAAAGATGGGGTACCAGCATGAATTCCTGTAAGCTTAATTACCAGCTTAGAACCTGTAGCGCTGCCACCAACCAGGAATTCCAGTGCCTGGTACCCTCTGGTCCCCCCAAAACCTTGCCCGGGGACCCCCAAGACCCAGACCCTCTGGATCTTAACACAAGGAAAGTAAAGATAATCCGCTGTCCCTCGGCTGTTGGCCTCTCCCAGTGGCTTCCCTCTGCTGTGGTTTATGTGGTGCTTCGGAGATGATTAAGCTGGTGGATTTAAGTAACTCTCTTGAATCTAAACCGAGAGGAAGATGCACCTCCCCCTTCCCTTCTCTCTCTCCCCTCCCAACCTCTCCCTGAGAGAGATAAATCCTAACCACAGAGAGAAATTAGCCTCTCTCTCTCCCTTCCTTCCTTTCTGTCCCACCAATTCGCTAGTGAATCCAGACCCTGTCCCTGGGGTCTCACACCAGAATGAAAAAAAAAAAAACAATCAGTTCTTCAAACAAGAAACTTTTAATTAATTTTTACTGTTTCATCTCTTTATCTTTTGTACATTTCAAATGGAATAGTACAGGGTTTTTCAGCTATAGACACTGGGAATACCCTCCCAGCCTAAGTATACAAGTACAAATTAAAATCCTTTTAGCAAAATACAAATTTGAACTCCTTCCAGCCAAATACACATTTGCAAATAAAGAAAACAAACATAAGCCTAACTTGCCTTATCTGCCTAGTACTCACTATTCTGAACTTATAAGAGCCTTTATCGGCGAGATTGGAGAGAAACGTGGTTGCACGTCTGGTCACTCTCAGAACCCAGAGAGAACAACCACCAAAAACTAACAGCGCGCACAAAGACTTCCCTCCCTCAAGTTTTGAAAGTATCCTGTCCCCTGATTGGTCCTCTGGTCAGGTGACAGCCAGGCTCACCTGAACTTGTTAACCCTTTACAGTCAAAAGAGATATAAAGTACTTCTGTTCTATTAACCCCTACTATCTGTTTATGACAAAGCCCTTTCTACTTGCACTGTTTTCAGTGGACATACAGAACAACTGATCGGTATTATCTTTATAGCATCCCTTAAACATATTCAAAGACTTATCAGGCCTCCACTTCTTGTCTCAAGACTTAACAATCCCAGTGTTGTTTTGTTTTTTTAAACGCTTTCCTCCTAGGTCAGGTTTTCTTAACCTTGTATCATTTTTGTTCCTGTCCTCTGGCCTCTCAAATTTGTCTACATCTCTTTTTAGTGTGGCCTCCAAAACTGGACTCTGTACTCCAGTTGAGGCCTCCCCAGTGCTGAGCAGAGTGGGACAATTACCTCCTATACTGCACTTCTGTTAATACACCCTAGAATATTAGCCTTTTTTTGCAACTGCAACATGGTGTTGGCTCATCAATTTGCAATCCACTATAATCCCCCAGATCCTTTTTCTGCAGTTATTCCCAATTTTGTATTTGTACATTTGATTTTTCTTAAGTGTAACACTGAATTTCATCTCAATGATTTCATACCAGTTCTCCAGTTTATCAAGGTTATTTTGAATTATAATCCTGTCCTCCAAAGTGACAGCAACTCCAGGTGTCATCCACAATTTTTTATAAGCATACCACCCACTTCATTATCCAATTGATGAAAATATTGAATAGTACTGAACCTAGGACAGTCCTCTGTAGGACTCACTAGATATATCCTCCCTATTTGATATTTAACCATTGACAAATACTTTTAAATATTTTTTTCCAACCAGTTGTGCACCTACCTAATTGCAATTTAATCTAGGCCACTTTTCTTTAGTTTGCTTGAATGTCTTGTGGAACTGGGTCAGAAACCTTACTAAAAATCAAGATATCACATCCACTGCTTCCTCCCACCCACCCACCAGACCAATAATCCGGTCAAAGAAGGAAATCAGATTGGTTTAGTATGATTTGTTGACAAATCCATGTAGCCTGTTGCTTATCACTGTTTATCCTCTAGGCGCTGATAAATTGATTAACAATTGTTCTATTGTCTTTCCAAATACCGAAGCTAAGCTGACTAGTCTATAATTCTCCAGGCCCTCTTTGTTCCCTCTTTTTAAAGATAGGAATTTGCCCTTCTCCAGCCCTCTGGGACTTCACCCATCTTCCATGAGTTCTCAAAGATAATTGCTAATGGCTCCATGCTGGTGTCAAGGAGTAGGACTAGGACTAGTTTCTGCAAGACCCAAAAGACAGAGTTCTACTTCTCTTGGGTGTTTAGATGGCCACTGAATAGCTAGTGGAGCTGGAAGCTGCTCTCAGCAGACTTCGTTTCTTCCCACAGCACACAGTGCTGCACGACTGTCTTAGCTCCATTTCAGGGAAAAGGGGCAGAGCAAGAGGCTCTTGCCCAGGAAGGAGACAGCTGCCCAGTGGGGTTCTCCTATTTGGAGAGAAGCAAATATTTGGGGTGGGGTTAAGAGCTCTCCTGTGACTGCTGTGCTCCACTGGCTTGTGTGTCATGTTTGACACATTAACTGCACTATTTTCCAACTCAGTATGTATGGTTAGACCAGGGGTCGGCAACCTTTCAGAAGCGGTGTGCCGAGTCTTCATTCATTCACTCTGATTTAAGGTTTTGCGTCTCTTTCTATAAGTCTATAATATATAACTAAATTGTTGTTGTATGTAAAGTAAATAAGGTTTTTAAAAAGTTTAAGCAGCTTCATTCAAAATTAAATTAAATTTAAAATGCAGAGCCCCCTGGACCGGTGGCCAGGACCTGGGCAGCGTGAGTGCCAGCTGAAAATCAGCTCGTGTGCCGCCTTCGGCACCTGTGCCATAGGTTGCCTACCCCTGGGTTAGGCTAAGGTTACATATGTATATTTACACTGGATTAATTTAGTATTCATATTAATACTCCACATATTAATAATCTTAAGATAAGCTATCTAGAACAATGGGTGATAGCCAACTATTTTTGCATTTGGATCAGTTTAAAGTTACTAACAGCAGTTTAGATAATAGCCTATTACATTTTGTTAAAAGATGACATTGACAATCTGCCATAAAATGTTTAGTGATGATTCCATTATCTCTAAAGTGTTGAGAGTTCCTATAGTGCACAGGCTTACTAGCTCAGTTCCCATAATGTATTATTTTAGACTGGTGTGGAAACTCTTGCTACATGCCCTGGGAATAAAGTAATGTTTTATTTACTGAGATTAATGAAATACTGACTCCTCATATGCCAAAATCATTCTATTGTAGGTTTGTCAGACAATGCAAGTCTTATTTCTCCATATATTCCCTGTTAAATGGTACAGGACACATAGGATTACTTAACGTATTTTGCATGCTAATACAATTGAAATATTGGAAATGTAGTAAAGTTTTTAAAAAATGAACCCAAAACTCTTGAAGTCAGATTTGCCAGTGTGGGAAGAAAATACAGTAGAGCTAAGTGTGTGTGTGCAGTAGTAATGTCAGGAAATTCTAAATTCCTATATCACGAGGTTAAGATGTCAAACTACTAAGAAGTTTCACTTTTCATTAAGGTGTGAACATTTACCTGCCAACTCTGGGCAATAGGAATGTGGTTTTGAAACCCACAGGAAAAAACTGTTCACTGCTTCTATACTTGTAGTAGTGAAATTGTAAATCAAAGATGTTTAAAGTCTTTATAGTAGCAAAAGGTGGGCTTCTGTGTACAGTTAAGTTTCCCAGATCAATATTTACATTAGTCTTAGCTTTCAGTCTAAAGACAAGCTTTCTTTGTGAATCAGTCTGTTGTTGTTTTACTGCTGACCTACTTATTAATCTTAACTATTTATTAGGCTGGTTCTGTTTTGAATCTGATTTGTTTTTAAATAAGTAATTTTTGTTGGATCTTATCTTACAGTATTCTATTAATGTTGACACACAAGGTTTATTTCTGGATTAGTCCTCATTAACGTAAACCCTGTGTACACCTTTAAGAAAGAGGTGGTCCTTGCTCCATAGAGGATCCATTTAAAAAACAAAACAAAACAGGATATACTTGTTGGCAGGCAGAATGATGGCAAGCACATGCCATCTTAATTCCACACTTGTATTGCATTTTATAGCCTTCACCTAACTTTGAAAATTACTTTAAAACTTGCCATTATTTCTGTATATTTTTCGTCCTTAACCATAGCCTTTTCTATTTGTATTTATAACTAACACTTTTGCTTGTTTTTGTCACTTAAAAAACAAACCAAAATCATTCCCTTCCTTTTCATTATCCTATGGAAGATGCTCTATTACCATGATAGTAAAAATAGAATTAGCTGGGAAGTGGGATTTTTCTAGCCCTAACTCTTGCTGCTACAGCATCTAAGTAAATCCCTTTCATCACCGGATTTTAAGATCAAAAGAGAGGCGTACTCACTTTTCCATTTGTAAAAAGAACCACCACCTTGAAGTATAGTGTGAGCCAGTGATATGCAAGTTCTGTCTGGAACAGTTTTTCTACTGGCTGGCTGCAGCTCTTGAAATTGAGGTTTGTATCTTTTGTAATTGTTTTTTAGGTCTGATGTCATTACCAACTGGACTTCCTACCCTGACCAGTTTATCCAGTCTGAATTTACCTGCCCCACCCATCATTTCTGGTGCTGGATTGTCAGACATCATACATCCAGGTATGTTTACAAACTGTAAATATTACAGTAACTGGTTTATGAAGACCTTTGACCACCCTATTTCCTTGATACCACCCATTCATTACTAATTTCAAGTTGTGCTCTATGGGTCAGTCATGCAGAATATGGTTGAGTCTGTTGCCACAGCTGCAATGGAATGGTGCTCTCATTGGTGATCTCTTCTGGTCAGTCAAGGAATGTGTGTCAAAATAACCCTATCTAGTCCTCACTGCCTTAGGTTGATGATGTTTCCTCATTACCCCCATCATATTTAGGGCTTCATAAAGATGTTCCTTTGTGCTAAAGATTAGAGGAAGTATATAGCTTTTGGGGGAGGTTTAATGAAATGCACAGTTCATATTTTCTGTGTGCCAGCCAAGAAGACTGAGAAGTTAGAATAAGTATCTGACATACTAAATTTATGGTACTAAATATAACTACTGAAAAATACACATTGAGCAAGCAAAAAGTGGAACAAGGCTTCTGTGGGCATTGGCAGTTTAAGGATGTGCCGGAGAAATCCAGGCCATAGGACAAATAAGTACATTAAAAGCATTGTCTCAAGTCTGGTAGCTGCCTCTTGTACATGTCAGCAAGCCAACACAAGTTCCATTATTGTTAACCTCTAAAGAATGCTTGATGATCTAGTTGAGGAGGATTGTTTGGCTTGCAAAATATTTAAAGCTTTAAAACTAGCTATTTGAGTTGTTGCTGCTCAAAAGTCTTGATCATATTCCTATTGAACTCAATAGGAGCAGAAGAAATCCCATAGTTACTCGGGGAACAAACAGATACCATGAGGCTTGGCGGACTCATAGTTCTAGTGTAGATCAAACTGATCACATGGCATCCTGGGGAAAAGTTTAAAAAGTAGAAGTAGAGTGGTGTGTGATTTGCTGCCTTTTTTTTTTTTTTTTTTTTTTTTTTAATTTCTAGGTTTGCCACCGCTTCCTTCCTTGCCACCTCTAAATCTATCTGGAATAACACCTCTCTCAATGCCACCTGAGTTTCTTGCACAATTTCCTTTGGTCACAGAGGTATCTACTCCACCTGCAGATCTGCTTTCCCATAGCACTACTGTAAGTGTAGAACAAACCTCTGCACTCACCTTGGATACTGCTATCCCCACTTCTAAGGCAACTCCTGTTGATGACAGATCAAATGAATCTACTACAGTAAATGAAAAAACATCCACAGTCTCAGCTGTACATACTTCAGAATCATCATAACTTCAGATCATTCTGTTGGAGTGTCTTGGTAAATTTAGCCATGGGATGCATATTTGAAGATGCAAACTACCATTAATTTCATATTCGTTTGTACTTTATCTGTAGGAGTCCTGTAAATAATACTGAGGATAAATAAAAAAAGGAAATGGGATTTATACTGTGTGTTGAATGGGAGGGGAAGAAAAAGGCTTGTATTTAAATAACCAAAAAGAAGCATCATGGTAGTAAAACAGACTTCCACTGCCAAACTTGCAGGTTTAACAGGCTGGCAGCCTCCACAACTTTTGCTTCTGTTAGAAATGAAGCAGGTTTGTGAGACAATTACATACCATATTTCTTGTTCTTTACAAGTATAGAAACCTTGTGGCTACAGTGGGGGGTGGGGGAGGAGTGTTTACTTTTGTTTTAGTTGTAAATTTTAGCATTACAAAACTTCCAACTAAAAATGTTTTATTAAAGTTACTGAATGATCTATCAATTGAGCATCTTTTCATTCAGCTTGTATGCAGATCTTTATCTTAAACTTTTAAGAAAAAATGGTCGGGCAACATTTTGTAACTGCTGCTGGATTGCTTTACACCCCCACTGTATAATGGTCTTCGGAAGAAAATGAATGTTAATGTTGCACAGTTTTAAACCAGAAGGTGGCACTTTGACTATTGTAAGATAAGTTACATAGAGGAAAACATACATACAGCAATAAAGTCGTGGAATTTTATTCTGAGACCAAAATAGCACAATATTTTTGTTCGGTGTGTAAGATGTGACAACGCTCTGTTCACCTTTCAGTGACTTGTTTTTTCTCTACCCTAGAGAAAATAGTCTTTGTCACAGAAAAGGATGGGAGGCGTGACTTAGTACTAGTGATGCAATCAGCACTGTAAGTCTCATCTCAGGATGATGATTGTGGCACAGACTTGCATTTCAGTTGCGTCTCAGGATGAAGGGGCTTGTTTTGACTCTGTCACATCAATAAAATGCTTTACCAAATGTAGCAGGATTGCTTCATCTGCTGTTGAAGTGCAAATCTCTCCTTGTCATTGTGCAATAGTTGGCATCTTCACATACATGAAGTGCATCAGTTTCCTTTTTCTACGAGTATTATATTCGTATTGCTCAAAGGTGGTCCTCAGTCTTAGTGCCTCAAGGTGAGAATATTTTTGCCTGATTTGCACTTGAACAGGATGCATTGAAACTCTGCCTGATCTAATCAGGCAGCCCAGGACTGAAAATCACTTTATTACACCCTTCCCAACCACCAGCAAGAGAAGACTTGCTGATGCTTAACTGGGTGCCAGCTCCCTGCCACAACCACCTCAACAGTCTTCTCAGACCTATGCCAACTCCCTTAGCAGTGCAGGTTAAAAAACACACGAACCCTGTTGAAGGATCACTATAACAACCTTTTATTGAGACTTCTGTAGTATTTATCCATAAACAGTATCATGTAAGCAGTGTGCTAAGTGTAGTCAGTTTGTCTGGCCTGCTAAGAGTTGCTGTTACAGCAGAGTAAACCCTTTGCCGGTTGGCATTGAGGGGATTTTAGTGGTCACAAGTCAGGTGGATTTTAGTGTTTTCACTAAGAGCTGTGTTTAAAGTGCACCCAAACATACTTTTGTAGCAGGAATTGGAATCTCAGCTATTGTGCTGAGAGTTCCCTTTGTGATGAGCTAATCCCTGTATCTGCTTACAAAAGAATTTTGTTTAAAATGTCAAGGAAGAATTTTCAAATGGAAGCCACCTTTGTCAAGCTGATGCAAGTAAAGCCTTAAACTGACATACCTTGGCGTGTCTCCTCCACTTTGGTAGTGAAGATTGCTGCACACTTGCAGTACTTCCCATTCCATCTCCTTGCACTGAAGTTGAGGCTCCTCCCACACTGTCTGAAATGCTGAGTTAACATTTTTCCTTGCTCCCACTCTTGTACAAAGGGTGAAACTGTGGGGAGATCAGAAAACTTGAACATCACTGCAGTTCTTCCCTTCTGTGTCTTTGCAGCAGGGCACAGCACCATTCATGACTGTATTTAAAAACAGAAACAAAAAAACTATAGGAACTGATCTACAATAGGACTTCAACACCTAAAGTAGCAGTTCAGCACTTACGACCAACAGTTAGGTACCACAGATCCTCCAAACACTTGCTAAGCTGCTGCTTAACTTTCTGCCAATGAGCATTCTTACTGCCACCTCCAACCTCAGCAGGATCCTCAATTTAGGTTGCCCTTACCTGGGGGCTTAAGTGTACTCTGAGAATATGGGCCCCAGCCTTAACACTCCTTTCCCCCAAAAACAAACAGAAAAAACAGCTGGAGGAACAGGCAGCACCCCCTTAAACTTAACACAGTGATTAGAACACTCCTCTGAGATGTGAGAGAATCGTGGTTCAATTCCCCCTTCTGCCTGAGGTGGAGACAGGCGCTCTCATATTCATTTTGATAGAATAAATGGGCCTAAAGACGCAAACATGTTAACATGAGCCTGTCACATGTCCACCAGTGTTGAACTAGGTTCAGGGTTTGGTATACAGGGACCTCAGCTGCTTTGGACCCTGACAAACACCATGAAAAGTTTTTTATTAAATATACGGAAAAACAATAACATTTCACCTGCTTTAAGTAAATGTTTCATTTTAACACTATGCCTGGTTCCCTTGAGCTGGAGAGAGATTTCTGAAGAAACTGCCATCCACCCCCAATTAGATACCACCATCCAGGAGACTAACTTACAGGCCTCCCCCTAGATGGTAGACCAGTGTTCCATAAAACCAAAGCCCTCTACTCTTTAACACTTATCTAGTCAGTAAGTTGCTTCCAGAACCCTTTGCTTATGGGACAGGAAGTACCGTGGAGAAGATGGCTTGGATGGTCTTCCTCAGCATGCTCCCTGAAGCAAGCTACTGCATAGCAGGGTGTCATCAGTGCAGGCATGAACCATCACCAGTGTCTCCTTGCCTGTAGACTTCAGCTAGCTGAGCCAAGACTGGAACCTACATATCAGCTAATTGTAACTCACCATCCTATGTATTCAACTATCTGTATCTGAGTAGTTACTCCATGTCTAACTGAAGCTAATAATACATTTATTTTGTATAAGTTGTAATGCACAGTGAGGTCTACAGCTGAAGGACTAGATAAATGCAATATATTTTTAGCTAAAGTTATCAGAATTCACATACATAGAGCTAAGATTAATATTTAATGTGGAATTGGTAGAGGTTCCTCACCACCCCCCTCCCAATGTAGCTTTGAAAAGCTAATTGCTCAACATGCCCAGGGATGTCCAACACACTACATCTGGTTACACTTCTGTAAGCACAGGGCAAGCGCTATGGTGCTCCAGAGCTGGGAATTGGGGTTATTTTTAATTACTGGTGAGTTCGAGAAACTTATCTACTAAATGATGATACACATACAAGATGAGTACCAAGTCTTCATTGCCACTCCAGCCCCAGCTGCTTACATTGCAATGGAGCTGTATAAATCTGGATGCTCTGAAGGCTAAAAATGTCACGGAGGTATTTCCTGGCCTGATACATGAACATAAAAACGGCCGTACCGGGTCAGACCAAAGGTCCATCTAGCCCAGTATCTGTCTACCAACAATGGCCAATGCCAGGTGCCCCAGAGGGAGTGAACCTAACAGGCAATGATCAAGTGATCTCTCTCCTGCCATCCATCTCCATCCTCTGACAAACAGAGGCTAGGAACCGTTTCCTTACCCATCCCTGGCTAATAGCCATTTATGGACTTAACCACTTCTCTTTTAAAACACTGTTATATAATCCTAACCTTCACACCTCCTCAGGTAAGGAGTGCCTACAAGTTGAACTGCGCTGCTATGAAGAACTCCTTTTATTTGTGTTTAAACCTGCTGCCTATTAATTTCATTTAGTGACCCCTAGTCTTGTATGTATGGTAATCAGTAAATAACTTTTTCCTTATCCACTTTCTCCACATCACTCATGATTTTAGTACCTCTATCATATCCCCCTTAGTCTCTCTTTCAAATGCTGTAGAGTCCTAGCTTCTAATGCTTTCCTCATTATGGACCTTCTCCAAACCCCTAATCATCTTTAGTTTGCCCTTTTCTGAACCTTTTCGTAGTGCTTACTAATATCTTTGTTGAGGTTGAGGAGACACATCTTGTACGCAGTATTCGAGATGGAGGCGTACCATGGGATGTTAATAAGGGCAAAATATATTCGTCAGTCTTATTCTCTGTTCCCTTTTTAATAATTCCTAAACAGCCTGTTTGATTTTGACTGCCTCTGCACACTGCATGGACATCTTCAGAGAAACTTTTTGTTCCATGGGGACGGATTTTCTCTCAAAGATTCTTTTTTTTCCTGGAGTCATGTAGCTAAATTAGCTCCCATGATATGTATGTATAGTTGGGGTTGTAGCTAAATTAGCCGCGCATCTATGTGTAAGGTATATAGTTGGGGGTTATTTTTTTCAGTGTGCATTACTTTACATTTATCCCACATTAAACTTCATTTTGCCATATTTCTTGCCCAATCCACTTAGTTTTGTGAGATCTCTTTTGAAGTTCTTGCACAGTTCTTTGGTCATAACTTGTCGTGAAGCAGTTTAGTATCATCTGCAAACTTTACCACCGTCACTGTTTAACCCCTTTCTCTAGATCATTTATGAATAAATTGAATAGGATTGGTCCTAGGACTGACCTTTGGGGAACACCACTAGTTACCCCTCTCCATTCTGAGAATTTACCATTAATTCCTACCCTTTGTGGAAAGCATAAAGATACTCCCAATCCTATCCTATGCAAACTTTTTAATAGTTGAAGTAAAATATTCCTGTACGGTGAGTTAAAATAACGCAAGTCCTTTTTAGTCACCAGTAGAATCTCTTGTTGTTGCTTTCCGAGGGGGGGCGGGGGGGAAGCTATGTTGTTCCACTAGATGGCGCTGTGTAGTTTCTCTTTGCCTTAACTGGCAAGGAAGTGCCCAATCAAGGCACTGGTCTGTGATCTTTTTCAGAAACTAACCACATTTGAATCTGCCAACTAGCCACTAGCACAACATTTTAAGGAATTATGAATAACCTCTGACCAGCTATAATTTGGAGGCAGCAAAGACCAGTACCGATCCTGGCTCACTGTTGCTAGACTCCAATAACCCACTGGCAATTTTTTAAAGAATTAAAAAGCCAAGCTAATTAAGGCATGTGAGTTTTGAAGCTTGCCTTGAAAACTGCATTACAGGCAGAGGCCTGTTTGGGGCTTATGTAACCAGCCAGGAGAACAGCTCAGCCTAATCTTTCCAGTCCAAGCGTGAGTTGGGTTTGCGGCAGTTTTGCGTGCACAGGCCAGGGGCAGAGTGCAGCACAGTAAAGGGCAACATTAGGACCTGAGATTTTTTCTTCTTCAATTAGGAAAGACCCCTCTCCCCCATGAGTATGTGAAACTGAAAGCCGAACAGGTGCTATTGCTGCATCTGAGTGGGCATGCTGAGCGAAGGTGTTGCTGGAGTAGGTGGTAGGGGGCCAGAGCTGTAGCTGGCTCCAGTCAGAAATGCTTGCTAATGGAGTATTCCCAGCAAATTTGATAGAGTGGGGTTTTGACTTCTCAGGCACTAACTCAGACTTCAGCTGTAGATATTTTTTCCCCACTTTTGACTATTCAGGGTAAATTCTCAACTCAAGTTTTTTTCCTTCTCTATCCACCAGCATGCCAAGGAGCCACAGCAGGTCAATTAGTAGTGGTTTATTTTAACCAGCACTGGTCCAACTGTACATAGGAAGCACCACCATCCTGTTGCTCAATGACCCCCCCCCCACCCCAAAATATTACAATTCCTTATACACTCTCTTGGAGTAGCCTCTCTTTTTTTAAATAAAAATAGGCAAGGTAAGTTTTTTGGCCTGGGCTTTGAGAAGTGCTGTATTTTAGCAAGGTTTTGTTTTATGCTCTTTGTCCTCCCTTCTCTTCCTTCCGTTTCTTAGCTGGTGAAGGCTTTAATAAGCTGCTTGTTACACTTCAGGGGAAAAAAACTAGGTGCCCTCCCCTATTTTTAAACCATCCCTTGCTTGAACTGACCAACACCACGTGCACCGCTCTGAACGTCTTGTTTTAAAAACAGCTATACCCAGCATATATTCCCACTAACACATTCGGAAGCAGTCAAGTTATATAGCTTGATGAACTGGGAATGTTCTTAATGTTTTCTCTGAATACTGTGTTCGTGCCTCAGGTTCCCCCATGCAGTTCTTGAGTGGCTGGGTGATGTGACAAGGGTGTATGGTTGATGCAGAGCAAAGGGCCAGTGTACCAAAGTGCCTGACACTCTGTCTCCTAGCAACTGATGACCTGGGCCCTCCTCTGCAAAGGTGCCAATTGAAGGTGTTGGAGACAAAGAGGTCAGGTGACCTCTTGGCCCAGGGAAAGAGAGACAGCCCAGAGAGGAGGGGGTTTCAGTTCTGAAGCTGGCTGGAAATGGAGAGGGATGTCCCAATGGATGGAAATGGAGAGGGATGTCCCCAGATGGACCTAACTAAAGGGGATCCTGCTGTCTGTGCCTGAGAGACCTACTTGGATGACAGGACACAGTCCAAGACAAACCTTCTGCTTTACTAGCTGGCTGAGAGTCATGGTGAATCACAGCAAGTGAGGGTGCTGGGTGGACTCGCTGTGGGAAGCGCACATGCTGAATGCTCCTAGGAGAGACCCAGGAGGTGAAGCCATGTGAGTTCTTGCCCTGAAGAGAGTCTGCTCTGAGGGTGAGGAGGCTCCCCAAAGCCCTGACTGGCTTCGTGAGAAGCAGTTCCAGAGCATCCTTCGGAGACTCCGTGACTTATAGAAATCCCCATTTACATTTGACTAAATTATTCATAGTTCAATCATTTAAATCAGATCATCACTCTGCCTGTAGCAGCCAGCACAACTGAGTGTTTATAGACATTTTAATTGGGTAGGGCCCATTCCCTTTAGAAAAGCTGTATGGCTTCTTGGAGGGAAAAACATCTGGGGTGGTAGTTACCACCACCTCACCTTCCCTTTGCATAATTTGTTTTTTTACTAAGGGTTTTACCAGGTGTCACTCCACTAAATTATACTTCCATCATTGGGTTTTATTAAACTAAGCACTCTTTTTAAAAAAGGATATTCTAGCATTCTCTTTAGCACTTACACATTTTAGTATTTTCACAACCCCCAATTATTTAATTCCCTTCAAACTCTTCGGTGTTTATTTGTACAAAACTCCTTTTAACTTCTCATTCTCTTTCCTTAAATTACTCACTAATTCTCCTCAAGAGGCAGGATGGTTCAGGGACCCTCCGACTGGCTGCCTTCATCTCACTTTCACAAAAGACCCAATTTTGCTCTGGGAGAGCAGCATCTGGTTGAGAATTTTATTCCCTGTGCCGTGGGAAGGGGTGGGATTAGAGCACAGCACTGGTACAGTGCAGCATAGCACACGCTAAGTGGGGTAAGTTAGCAGCCTGACCTTTGAACAAGTCTTCCTAGCAAAGAAGTTGTTTAGAAAGATTTTTTTCTGCAGTTTGTAATATAATTTTTTTTATTCATTAGCACAGAACAATTATAATTTCTGTCCATTATTTGTATGGACAGTTTGCCTCAAATGGAGCATCTGACATTGCCACAGTTCTCCAGAAGAAAGAGACCAGACCTAACAGACCCAGAAGAAAGTGGCACAGGGGAGTCCCTCTTGCCTCAGGAACTTTGGATGCTACTTTTTCCAGCACAGCAATTCGTACTAACAACAGTCCTTTACTTGGAGAGCTGTGCCACTAACAATGAACACAATAGTTGAAGATAGACGTGCTTTGTTCATTGAGGAAGGAACTCCCAGCTAAGTTTCTTTGTTTCATTTAGCTTTTGTTGCAGCAGTAACAAAACCAGAACAGCAGGCAGGTGTATTCAGACTGCAAAGACTCCAGTTTACACAGGATCTCTAGATCTATAAGCAAATCCTATAATGAAACATTTCCTGATGTATGTCATTAAAGGGGCCCCTGCTAGGATGTGTGTATAAACATTCAAAGTAATCAAAACAGGCATAGGAGCTTTGCTCTCCTACCCCCAGCTGTGTACTTTAACTGCCATGCTATAGACATTCCCACTCTCTGGCCCAATGCATATTTATTTACCAGAAGTGGAACAACTTCAACAGGAAAGTTCATAGATTCAAACACCAGAAGGGACCACTGTGATTATCTAGTCTGACTTGTATAGCCCATGCCGCAGAACTTCCCAAAGTAAGTCCTACAGCAGATCTTTTAGAAAAAGATCCAATCTTGATTTTAAAATTGCCAGCGATGGCCAGAATCCACCATGACCCTTGATAAATTGTTCCAATGGTTAATTACTCTTGCTGTTAAGAACGTACACCTTATTTCCAGTCTTAATGTGTGTTGCTTCAACTTCCAGCTATTGGATCGTGTTACACCCTTGGCTGCTAGATTGAAAAAGCTATTACTGAATATTTGTTCCGCAGGTAGGTTGAGAGCACCCTGCCCTAGAATATCCCATTGCCTGTGTCTCCTACATCCTGGGTGAGTGCCTACCACTGGGCTAAAAATATAAAGGTGGAGAAGTAACACCACATCCCCAGCTGGCTGTGTTTTGTGCAGTACCTGATCTGTTAGGTAGCATCTGAAATGGATTACCAGACGGTGCCCCACAAGCAGGACAAGCTTGTGGCCTAGATTGAGGATCCCACCAGGGCTTAGGCATGAGCTAGGCACAGGATTGAGGAAGCTGTGCATGTGCTCACTGGCAGATTTTGAAGGGCCATGGGATTTTATGGGTGGCATCTAGGGAATTTAGGCACCTACAGGGTTAAGCGGCACCTGAGCAGGTATTCTGGGGATCTGAAGTGCCTAAAGTGGCACCCTTTGTGGCTCTAGCCCTTAGTTTCCAGCATAGAGCCTATGCTAATAGCAAGTCTCTTCCTTGCCCTTGTTTTAGTGTGTGTTAACTTCCATGAAACAGATGGTCCATTTCAGATTTCTTGTTTTTGTATAAATGAACATTAACCAGAAATGGCTGATTGTCTCAGCACTGAATCTGAACTGCTACATATTTGCACTGACACACAAGGTGGGTAAGGCATCTTTTATTGGACCAACTTCCGATAAAACAATCTCACTCATCTTGTCTCTCCAATATCCTACAGCTATACTACCACTACATGCATATTTGCATATACAGTCTCAACAAAGAGGAGTCAAGCAGATGCAAAGATATTCAACTTCTTCCACACCCTGCAGCATGTGTGGATAGGACAGGTTAGTTGATTCCTTACTACCAGCTTTACCATATTTCTGAGACAGATCCTGTAAGCATCGGCTAAAACATACAGGAATGAGGAGGTAAATTATTATAAATTTAATTCCCATTTATGTCAATAGGAGCAAAGTTATGCCACTGGTGAGTGCTTCTGAAAATTCCACCCTATGTAGAAAAAATTTCCCAACAGACCAATTCTTAAATCTTGAAAACATTAAGATACTGAGTCTTTAGTTTGATTTTATTAAGTACAGAACTTACATCCATACACACCTATACACAAACACACACGTATTAATATTTAATATTACGCAAAGTCTAAAGAGCTTGGAAAAGGGATGTAGGAAACCACATGAACAGTAATGGTTGAGACAAACAATAAGAACATTAAAGTAAATCCACTCAGAAGCTAGGGCGGAAACTTGTACAGTTGCAGATCATTTTTAGTACTTACTGGGCACAAGTCAAATTGAAGAAAGCTTGAATAAATAGAATGTTAAATGCTAGAATTGCAGGGAAGGAAATAAACAACGCTGTGAAATCAGTCCTATTTCCTAACACGTATACGTGTTCAGAAGACATTGAAAACAGAATGAAAATGATCCCAGGTAGCGACCGTTCCAGCAAGCCAAGAAATCTAACATTAGGGGATTTGAATGATTTTGTAAATTTGAACAGTGCTCAGATCAAAATTATTTTAGAGAGCAACTGCAATTGCTAAGAAAATAGAAACCAGCTGGAAGCCAAGCATTGCCAAATGGCATGCTGTGTAGTGTGAATAACTGAAATTGGGGGGAAAAATTACCTTTCGCTTAGAGGTTAAATGTTCATAACACAGATTCTTTTAGCAGTCTTATCAGTAACTCTTAGAGAAAACTTCCAAAATTATATTTTCCTTCTTTATGCGGATTTCTATTTTTCTTGGCTCAGATGATGAAAAGACACTAGTCAGTTTAATTATTCTTTCTAATCCGTTTTTGGCCCTTTTCCATTTCATGGTGGCCTGAAACTTGAATAAAGAACACTAAGGTGGTGTTGAGAATAGCTGTATGACAGCTCACAGCAACAGAATCCAATAATCTGGGGAGGGTATAAGGGGCAAAAAAAAAAAAAAAAAAAATACAATAGAAAATTAGATTTAAGAAGGCAGAGTACAATTGCCTGATTTTAATTTTGAAAGATCTTATGGCTCTTCATAGATTTGATCATCACCATAAGTAGTCAGAGCCTCCATTCAACCTCTGATTCCAAAGTTCACTCCAGCAGCACAGTGCTCGCCCAACACCATGCTGTGGCATTGTTTCAGTGCTGAATCGCTAAGGAATTGCCAACCCTTTCCTGCAAGGCCAAGGTGTTGCCAGGATTGATCTGGCCCATCTTTTTGTAGCATGAGAGACTTCAAGGGATCACATCGCAAAACGGTGCATGCAGGGATATTATAAAAAGAAGCACCCAGTGTAATTTAGATTGGAGAAGTAAGAAGAGTCACAAGAATGTTTTCCATTTCTTGGTTGGTCTGCCATGGTGGAGCAGGAGAAATTGGTTTAGGAAGATGGGCTATGTGTCACTATGGAGATGGACCTAATCCACTTCCTATCCTCTCACTCTGGAGAAGGGAGCAGCAACAACCTCTGATTCCAAGCCCCGAGTTCAAGAGACAGCTCAGTTTATACATTCAGATTTTTAAGGCCAGACGGGACAATTATGGTCATCTAGTCTGACTTCTTGCTTAACACAGGCTATTCAATTCACTCATAATTCCTGTACCAAACCCATAACTTATGATTGCGCTGGAGAATCTTTTAGAAAGACATCAAATCTTAATAAACTTAAATGAGTGAGTATTGATTATATCCCTAGGTAAATTGTTCCAATTATTAGTTACCATTGCTTAAAAAGTTGCCCCTTAGTTCTAGTCTAGTCTGAATGTATCTAGCTTGAGTGTCCACCATTGGATTTTGTTTTGTTCTGGAGTCTGCTAGATTAAAGAAACCTGTGTGGTCAGAAATCTTCTCACAGTGTAGGTACTTATAGACCAAGTCACTTCTTCACTCTCTTCTTGTTACCCTAAATAGACTGAGCTGCTTTCTCACTGAATTGTTCCTGTGGCTCAGCAAAGAGCTCTTTCCAGTTTTTCAACACCCTTTTTGAAGTGTGGGCACAAGAACTGGACACAGTATTCCACTAATGGTCTCACTAATACTTTATACAGAGGAATCTTCCCAAGTCTTCACAATGGGCAGGGAGAGGTGTCTTGTTGGGCTAACAGGTACTGAGGCCCTAGTGAGATGTACAACACGTTTGCTTACATGAGTTTATCAGCAGTTATTGCCGGGAGGAGAGTTACACTCTTAAAAATGTTTCGAACCTACCTATGAATCTCAACTGAGCCAAATATACTTCAGGGAAAATATAACTTTTGCCAATCACCTCACTAGAATGAGTGGGCTTTAAACCCACAAATGAAGAAATCAGTAACATCAATTATTTTCCAAATGAAAATAAGTACCCTGTCTCATTAGCACAGGGTAATGGTGCTTATATTTAGCAAACAAAGATAGTTCATAAGAATTCAACAAGGACAAGTGTTTGCTTCCACAATTTTAATCCTCTCCATATCCCATTCCTAGCCTTGATACTTCTCGCTTCTAGAAAGTCATCTGCTTCAGGAGTCGTGTCTGCTTACTTGAGGTATGAGCAAACAAGGTGCTGACACTACCATCTTTCCTTAGAGCATCGGAAATCGACACATAGGCTTAGTAATGCCTTACTGCTATTTCCATTACAATAGGGTGCCCAGAAGTACCCAAGGATATTGCAGCTTCATTGAGCTAGGCACTGTACAAAAACATAGTAAGAAACAGTGCCTGCCCCAAAGTCTTACA
Source organism: Chelonoidis abingdonii (assembly GCF_003597395.2). Lineage (NCBI taxonomy): Eukaryota > Metazoa > Chordata > Testudines > Testudinidae > Chelonoidis > Chelonoidis abingdonii. Next base: position 40,946,437 of record NC_133778.1, on the reverse strand, counting down.
ATCTATACTCACAAGACAGGCAAGTGGTGGCATAACATTCCTGCCTCCCACATTTTGCAGGACATCCCACATCTGGCTCCAGTTTTGAAACCTAGTCCGCATTGCCCATCAATTGTTGGGCTGATCAGCGGCACAGGGAGGCAGCACCTGCCGTTGCAGTCTCAGGCTGCATTACCACCTGTTTGGCAGGTGAGTTTTCAGGAGGCAGAGTCCTTGCCTGCCCATTCATAGGCTCTGAGGGGAGAGCAGAGGGTGAGCCTGCTTCAGAGGAGAGCACGAGTCCCCAGCTCCAGCTCCTCCATCAAAAAAACGAAGGCTAAAATAGGGAAAGAACGAGTTAAAAATTACTTAGACAAGTTGGATGTCTTCAAGTCATCATGATGAAATGCATCTTAGAATACCCAAGGAGCTGACTGAGGAGATATCTGAGCCATTAGCAATTATCTCTGAAAAGTCATGGAAGACGGGAGAGATTCCAGAGGACTAGAAAAGGGTAATGTAGTGCCCATCTATACAAAGGGAAATAAGGACAACCCAGGGAATTACAGATCAGTCAGTTTAACTTCAGTACCAAGAAATATAATAAGGTAATAAGTAACAGTCAGCATGGATTTGTCAAGAACAAATCATGTCAAACCAACCTGATAGCTCTCTTTGACAGGGTAACAAGCCTTGTTGTTGGTGGGATGTGGTAGACATGGTATATCTTGACTTTAGTAAAGCTTTTGATACTGTCTTGCACGACCATCTTATAAACAAACTAGGGAAATATAGTAGCTCCATCTAGGTTGTAAGGTGGGTGCATAACTGGTTGGAAAACCATTCCCAGAGAGTAGTTATCAGTGGTTTGCAGTTAAGTTGGAAGGGCACATCGAGTGGGGTCCCGCAGGGATCAGGCCTGGGTCTGGGTCTGGTTCTGTTCAGTGTCTTCATCACTGATTTAGATAATGGCATACAGAGTACACTTACAAAGTCTGCAGACGATACCAAGCTGGGAGGGGTTGCAAGTGCTTTGGGCAATAGGATTAAAATTCAAAATGGTCTGAAGTAACTAGGATGAAATTCAATACGGACAAATGCAAAGTGCTCCACTTAGGAAGGAACAATCAGTTGCACACATACAAAATGAGAAATGACTGCCTCAGAAGGAGTACTGCAGAAAGTGATCTGGGGGTCATAGTGGACCACAAGCTCAATATGAATCAACAGTGTAACACTGTTGGGGGTGGGGAAAAAAAAACCACAATCATCGTTGTAGGATGTATTAGCAGTAGTGTTGTAAAGTTGTAAAGCAAGACCAAAAAAAAAATTCTTCCACTCTACTCTGATTAGGCCTCAACTGGAGCATTTTGTCCAGTTCTGGGCTCCACATTTCAGGAAAGAAGTGGACAAATTGGAGAAAGTCCAGAGAAGAGCAACAAAAATGATTAAAGGTCTAGAAAACATGACCTAGGAGGAAAGATTGAAAAAACTGGGTTTGTTTAGCCTGGAGAAGAGAAGACTGACAGGGGACACTGTAACAGCTTTCAAGGATGGTAGAACCTCAGAGTTATGAACACCTCAGGAATGGAGGTTGTTCATAACTCAAATGTTTTTAACTTCTGAACAAAACATTATGGTTGTTCTTTCAAAAGTTTACAACTAAACATTGACTTAATACAGCTTTGAAACTTCATTATGTAGGAGAAAAATGCTTTTAACCATCTTAATTACCTTGTCAATTTTTTTTTTTTAGCACCCCCCCCTTTTTTTCAAGTAGTTTAGATTTAACATTGTACTGTACTCTATTTGCATTGGGGGGGAGGGCATGTCTCTGCTGCTGCCTGATTGTGTATTTCTGATTTCAAATGAGGTGTGTGGTTGACCGGTCATTCTGAGGCTTGTAATTCTGAGGGTGTACTGTACATAAAAAGGTTATTACAAGGAGAAGGGAGAAAAATTGTTCTCCTTAACCTCTGAGAATAAAGACAAGCAGCAATGGGCTTAAATAGCAGAAAGGGCAGTTAAGGTTGGACTTCAGGAAAAAACTTCCTGTCAGGATGGCTAAGCACTGGAATAAATTGCCTAGGAAGGTTGTAGAATCTCCATCACTGGAGATTTTAAAGAGCAGGTTAGACAAACACCTGTCAAGGATGGTCTAGATAATATTTAGTCCAGCCCCTGCATTCCTGGCAGCACCAGATGGCCTCTTAAGGTTCCTTCCACTCAGGAGTGCTGGAATAGTTTGTATGATGGAGGAGCTGAGAACCACTGAACCAAACTGTAAACCATGTATATAATGGAAACCATTTCAAGTACCCCCAGGTTCTCCTACTTCCAGCACCTCTGCTTCAAGTCCTACAATTCTATGATCATCCAAGTGAAGGAGGTTGAGGTGTGGGGGAGACATGTTCAGGAGGATCCAGGCATGGAGAGGAGCTGGGTGGTGGTAGGCGGGAGGGAAGACACACTGACTCAGAGCAGTCTATGTGGGCAGGAGGGAAACAAGTTTGGAGGGAGCCCTGGGAAGGGAAGGAGGCGGTCTGTTATGGGAGACTGGGCCGGTGTGTTTGGTGGGGCAAGGGAACTGGCAATTAGGAAGGAGGGGAGGAAAATGTTTGGGGTGGGGACATTTAGAGGCTCAGTGGTAAGGAGCAGGAAGCATATGCCCCTAGGAATGGGCAGTAACAAATTTGAAGTCCTTCATTTCAAAGCATGTTGTCCCTCCTTTCAAGGGTCACTGTCCCTCCTTTGAGAACCTGGGAGCTGAGAGGTGGAACGGTGGGAGGGAGGGGGCATTGTTGTTATCCTATTTTTTAAAAAAACAACCAAGTGAGGGACAGAGATGAAGTGAGGCATGCAAGCTCACACGGGAAGTCTGTGGCAAAACTGGGCACTGAATGCACATCTCCTGTGTTCCCAATCTAGTACTTGATCACAAGCTCATCCTTCCTCGGGCTTCTCTTTCACCTCGATTACTAGTTCAAAGCTGGCAATAAAATTATTCCTAGCCATTGGCCTTGATTAAATTGACTGCTCATGACAGTCCAATTTCCAGTGAACATATGCAAAATTTTAAAAAGCCACCATAACAATCAGTACTCCAGCTGACATCCCCAACAAAGAGGTCCAGGACTGAATGGCGGCTGGCCTACTCTCTTATGCCCTAGAGGAGACCCCCTCCAGGTCAAAGTGACAACATGATGTGAGGAAGCTTGCCTCTGAGGTTGCAAGTGCTGTCTCCAACTAGGGGACCGCTCTCTCCGGGATTGTCAAGCTGACATTTTTCATGAGTGTTAAAATTAATTGGCTTTAAGAAGCCCATCTACAAAGAAAAATGAATGATTTATAAGGTAACTTCAGTGTCTTTGAACGCATATTGATGGCAGATATGCTGGACTTTGCTTAGCATCAATCTTTGCTAATCTTTTAGCAAATTTAATTTGAGTCAGAAGTGCTATTAATCAGTTTAACAGCATACAAACTATTGATTCAGTCAGAGTGAATCTCTCTGGCCAAAAAAATTGCAAGTTTATTACATGGATGAAAATACTTTATATTTGAGGCATGGCTTGGTGCACATCTGCCAAGAGCAATTTCAATAACATCCTAAGAGTGGGCACCCAAAGAGGTTCAAAGCCTTGCATAGGCTCAGCTTCGTGTCCATGAATGAGAATGAGCAACAGATGAAATGCTAGATGCATGCTTAGCACACACAGTTAATGCAAATATTAAAGGGATAATTGAATTAATGTATATTACACAGGGGTTAGTTAGAACACCAGGTTCTTGCTTCCATTGTATTGTCTAGAAGAGCCAGAGAACATTTAAAAAACTATATACTTTTTGTAATAATGCTCTCTAAAGAGAAGGCTGTGCAGAAATGGCTCTGAGCAGACAAGTGCAGGTAGATTCTGGAAGATGATTGAGACAATTGCGTCGATCTTCGTTGCCCTTTGGAAAGTTCAGTTCTTTGTGATTCACTAGGTCAGACATACCAGCTTGAGCTGTGCTCTAGTCTTCTCTCATACACTAAGCGGAATCACATTTGGTCAGTACTTGCATGAAAAACAACGGAAACACCGAAACAAGTCAGCCAAACCAACCAGCTCAGGGTGCTGCAGGAAGTGGTGTTGGCTCAGCTGGAGATACTCTTCCTGCTGAGGTAGCACTTCCCCAGTGGCTCAGCATACTATTCACTGCTTGGCATCTATCAGGTGAGAGATAAAGTCCCCACACCATGACCATCTGTGGTCATTAAAAGAAGCCAATGCACTTCTCACCAGAGTAGGAGTTAATTCTTGTATGGAGGGACTGCAAAGTTGCAGTTGCAGATGTTGCCCTCCATAATGGAATGCAGGGCTCTGTGACTTGTCAACAGAGCAGAGTACTGCAGGCTACCACTAAGCGCCAACTGGGTTTTGTCAGGTTAGATGCATGTAAAGTACAAATGAAAAAAAATAGCTATTGAATATAAGTTCACCTTCCTTTAGTGAGAACAGCAGCTATATCCTTGGTGCTGAGCAAATAAGATCCCAGATGCATTATTGTAGTGTGTATGAAATTTCCTGTCATTTCAACTGGATAAGGCATACTGTGCTAGACCATAACTGAAGAGGGAAGTTATCTGTGCAGATAGGAGGAGAAGGGAGGTGTCCACAAGAGAAGCTCTCTAGTAAGATGTGGTCGACACCATGAAAAGTCTGCAAGCCTCTAAACTGTGCATCTGGCTAAGTGTATGCAGGGTTATTTTTACCTTTTTTGAAGCATCAAGTGGCTGGATACCAGCAGTTTCAGGAAGGCCAGTCTGTTGGCAGGGCAGACACCATGCTCTAACTCCAGGCTGGCATCAGGTATAATTCAGGGTCGTCACTATGGATGATCATACAATGTCACCTGGCCACACAATGCCCTGCCACATCACCAAACTACACACTTAAACTTCTAATTAAAGAGACTAAGCTGATTGCTGAGATCTCATATATAGTACAAGCTTTATCCCAGAGCATATTTTTAACCACAGTTTTAAATTGACAAACAAAGACATGTGAACATCAGGGCTGTCACATCCTTAATTATCCCTTGTGGATGGTCATACCATAGCAGCTATTAGACAAGAGCATTTTCTTCTTTGTTATGCCAATGAATTACAACATAATATTGAATAATAAAAAAAGACAAGATTAACGCACTATCAGAAAGCCATGTAACCAACTGATGTGAAGCACTCAGTCTTATCACGTGGAAATATTTGCTTGGGACAAAGATCTAACAAAAGCTGTAATGGTAAAATATATTTTAATGTAGTTTTTAATTTCTAAAAAATGCAATTGCTTTGCTATTAAGACTGCAAACAAGTACTTTATAATTTTAAAATAGAGCATAAAACTCCCTTGTATAGGCTATATTGTAATCAGATATGCCATTTCTTCCCTGAATGCCACACTACAAATCAAACTGAAGACTATGCCCCATCATTAATTCATCTTTATCACTTCTCATGTTCCAGAAATACTAGGCTGGGAATTTTAAGTAGTGACCATCACAAGGAAACGTGTGACTTGAAAGTGATAAATGTGATACTTAAAAAGCTTCCGAGTTGCAATTTTGTCATTTCAGCTGTCAAGATGGCACTAAGAAGAATAAAATCCAGAGTTAAATAGAGCTGAATTACACTATTGCCAGCCAGTTTCATTCGAAAATCATCTCTGTGAATCTTGCCTCAGACAGTTCGGTAAATCTATCTAGGTATTTATAGGGAGCCACCACTGTAATATCAGAGCACCTGGGAGCGCTCTAGCAGGGTAAGAATTATACAACAATGAGATGGACAAACTCAATTATAACAAACAACAATAAGGATAAGCTACTTTTACGATCCATCTAGCATACACTGCAACTCACCCTATGTTAACCAGAGCCCTGATTCAGCCAGTTTTTGGCTAGCAGAGCTGTAATCACTTTTCTAGAACTCCTGCTCTGGATCAAATGCTCTTGCTGACCTATTATGGCTTTTCCACTGTTAGCCTCCACAGGCTTTTCTCCAAATTTACATCTAAGGAGAAAAATAAAAGAAAAGGGAATATGATCATTCAGAAGTATGTGCTGAATTCCAAACTAGCCAAGCAAAGACCAAGTCAACTGCTTTTGTCACACAGACTAGCAAGTACCTGACAGTCAATGCCAACTAGTAGAAGAATTAGAGAACTGCTGATCTCTAGATTCTTGTGAGCCATGTGAGCAGTGCCAGAAAGTCATGTGCTTAGCCGCATACCAGTATCCCAAGGATGATAAAAGTACAGATTGCTTGAGGCACAAAGACCACTTGTCTTATCACATGCATTAGCCCCATAAATGAAAAGTGTAACTAAGGTAAGTTGAAAGCAGGTTTCTGACAATCAGAATATTGCAAATTGCTGCACCATCTAGTGGACATTGGGAAAATCTACACTCTCCCCAACTTTGGGATTTAGCAAATTGTAATTAATTTATTGCAGAACTCCACTACAGAGCCAGGGGCAACTGAGCCATGATTCAGATCAAACTTTCCTAAGATTACAGGAGTGTGCAGAAATAAAGTTTGGTTTGGGCTGCTCCTTATTTAAAACACTAGTGCCTAGAGCAGTTATTCTCTAGGCCAGGGGTAGGCAACCTATGGCACGTGTGCCAACGGCAGCACGCGAGCTGATTTTCAATGGCACTCACACTGCTCGGGTCCTGGCCACTGGTCCAGGGAGCTCTGCATTTTAATTTAATTTTAAATGAAGCTTCTTAAACATTTTAAAAACTTTATTTACTTTACATACAACAATAGTTTAGTTATATATTATAGACTTAGAGAAAGACCTTCTAAAAACGTTAAAATGTATTACTGGCACGCAAAACCTTAAATTAGAGTGAATAAATGAAGGCTCAGCACAGCACTTCTGAAAGGTTGCTGACCCCTGCTCTAGGTTCACCAATGCAGGGGGATGGCAGTGACCTCTAGTGGCTGGCATGTCATGGCTGCATTTGGATTTCTTTACACTCAAGAGCTGGGGTCAGTGTGGGAGCCCCTAAATCCAATTCTAGTGTCCTCCTTTGGGAAGCTGTGGAATTGTTGCCTCCTAAAGTGAAGGGGGGGCCCTTGGACCCTGGCATTTTACAGCCTCCGTCCCCTCATGCCATGGATATCTGGAATTCTGACTAGTGGGGGGTGGGTCTGCAGAGGAAGGGGAGATCTGGACAAACAACCATTCAACTCAGAGTCCAGCTATAACAAGCTGGGCTTAGACCCAAGTCTTCAAAGGTGACACAAAAAAGACCCCCTTTAAAAGTACAAATCCATGAGCATTGGAGGGGATGACTCCCTCCATGGACTCCCAGCATCCTCTCCCCCTACTTCGTATCTCCCTACAACTCTGCTGAAATGGGCCCATTCCACTGGATTTGGATCCTAGACCACGTCTAGACTACGCGCCGGATCGGCGCGTTAAAATCGATTGCTCGGGGATCGAAATATCGCGTCTGGTCTGGACGCGATATCTCGATCCCAGAGCATGCTTAGATCGATTCCGGAACTCCAGGTAGACGACCGGACTTCCGGATTCGACACAGTGAGCCGCGCGGATCGATCCAGCGTGGTGAAGACGGGTGAGTAAATCGATTTTAGATATTTGATTTCAGCTACGCTATTCTCGTAGCTGAAATTGCGTATCTAAAATCGATTTAATCTCGTAGTGTAGACCTGGCCTTACAGGTGTTTGTGAACTCAACTAAATTGTTCACTGCACTGTTAGCACTTAGACACTGAACTGAGAGGCAGGCCCATTGTTCTGAAGAGATACAGAGAGAAATAGAATAACTTGACCTAGATCAGCGCAACGGGCTGGGCTGGGAGTGCCATGGGCCAAATACCTACAAATACCGCAGAGGAGAATCACTCCTCACTAATAGCTCCCAATACCCTGAGGAGAAATCATTCATATAAGGTTAGTTGCTAACAGGTTTTCTCTCTTCAATTCATCTAATTTTAAAAGTGTAGAAATAGTGAGTCTCAGGAGATAGGCTATTTCCATTCAGTTAACTTCAAAGGGCAAACCAGGAGTTAAAAGACATCTTTCAGACCCCAGAGAGAGAAACGGGGGCCAATACAGACAGTGAGAGGCTGCCTGAAAGTGAATTAGATTCGGCTAATCAATTCTTACGAAATATTTCTTTTTCCGTAACTTAAGCATATTGCTCTTAGGTGGCATATACTGTTCAAATCAGCTCATGCTGCCATTAAACGTTCAGCTTGCCTTTTCTAAATGCATCTCTGCGGCAAAGTTGCCTGGCAGCAAAATATTTTTATAAAACTAATAAGAGACTCTGGGATTTAATTTAAAAAAAACAACCTCAGTTAATTTATAACAAGACAGTGTTGCTGCCATGGTGTCCAAGTCTAGCAGTTCTTAATGAAAGATAGAGTAATTATAGAGTCATATACATAAGCTGAACCACCACATTTACAAAAGCAGTCTATCAGTAAATCAATATTTACACCTCTACCCCGATATAACACTGTCCTCAGGAGTCAAAAAATCTTACTGCGTTATAGGTGAAACCGCATTATATCAAACTTACTTTGATCCGCTGGAGTGCACAACCCCACCCCCCTGGAGCACTGCTTTACCGCATTATATCCAAATTCGTGTTATATCGGGTCATGTTATATCAGGGTAGAGGTATATATGCTGTTCATATAGGGCCATCTCCAAAGCCCACTGAAGTCAAAAGACAGTCTCCCATTGATGGATGTCAATGGGCTGTGGAGTGGGCCCCATTGACACATCTGAAGGTGAGAGGTAGGTACCTTAAGTCACGGGATAACCTAACTATTTAGAATGATGAGACAAGTCTGTTTATTCACAGATAGGTTTCAGGAGATGTGGAAACAATAGATGAATAATTCTGTTGCCTGGAGTTTGTTGAGTGTCATTGATGTTGCCACATACTTTTGGTTTTCATTCTAGAGCAACCATATCTCACAATGTATTATATCACACACCATCAGGAGAAAACATTCACTAATTTTAAGTAAAGAGTTAACTTTTGCTTTCTAACCTGGGTTTTACATTTTTATCCATAAATTCAACAATATCTTGACAAAAATTAAATGAATACAAATTTAAAAATCAAATCATCATCTTCCCATTTACAAACCTTAACAGTGGGATGAATTTAAAACAAAAAAAACCACATGCAATTTTGATACAAATATCTTAATTATCCTTAATAGTTTTCTCATGATTCACAGTGCAAGAGAGTAAAGGGGACTTACCAATGCTTTAATAAAGCAAGATCTAGTTTGAAGATACATAAAGAATATTTTCTGCCCTCACCTATTCATTTTTGCTAAATTTGTGGGGGAAAAAATCTTACAGACAGCCCCCCAACCTGAAGCAAATACTCATTAGCAACTACACACCACAGAACAGAAACATTAACCCAGGAACCAATCCCTGCAACAAATCCTGTTGCCAACTCTGTCCGCATATCTAGACAAGGGACACCATTATGGGCTCGTTCAACTGCACATCTAGCAATGTGATATATGCCATCATTTGCCAGCAATGCCCCTCTGCCATTGGCTGGACAGTCTGTATGCAAAAGAATAAATGGACACAAATCAGACATCAAGAATTGTAACATTCAAAAACCAGTAGGAGAACACTTCAATCTCCCTGGCCACTCAATAACAGACTTAAAAGTGGCCATTCTTCAACAAAAAAAACCTTCAAAAACAGACTTCAATGAGAAACTGCAGAACTGGAATTAATTTGCAAACTTGACACTGTCAAATTAGGCCTGAATAAAGAAGTGGCTGAGTCATTATAAAAAGTAATATTCCCTCTATTGGTACTCACCCCTTTTTGTCAACTGTTAGAAATGGGTGACATCCACCCTGATTAAATTGGCCTTGTTAGCACTGACCCCCCATTTGGTAAGGCAACTCCCATCTTTTCATGTGCTGTATTATATATACCTACCTGCTGTATTTTCCACTCCATGCATCTGATGAAGTGGGTTTTAGCCCATGAAAGCTTATGCCCAAATATATTTGTTAGTCTATAAGGTGCCACAGGTATTCCCCATTTGTTTGTTTTTTTTTTTAAATCTAGATACTGATTCAGCAAGGTACTTAAGCAAATGCCTACTTCTAAGTACTGGTATGCTGGAAGGTATTAATAGCTTCTATCAAGTGGGTCTTTGATGATAATCACAGACCTCATTAAAGCTGATGGGTGTGCTAAGCACCTTTATTTCAAGCTAAATGGAAGGAGAAATTAAAATGTAGCAACAACTGAAAACAATAGGAAGTCACTGCCCAAGGCTATAAGCCGCATGGCAAGATCCATCAGAATCCAAGCCACATAGGTTAAGGGGTTTTCCCTGGGACTAACTGCAAACACAGCAGCAAACAATCAATCTCCTGTTTTTCCCTGTGCATTATGGAGCCAGAAAGCCAGTAGTCAGGAGAGAGGCCTTGAGAGGGAACAGAAGGCACAGGACTTGCTGGAGAGGCAGGCTTGGAAGTTGTGAACAAGGAAAGTACCTACTGCTTGTTTCTATTGTGTTCAGGGAAACAGGACTTAGGGAACATTCTTTGTACACAGACAGGTTTGCACCAATATATACCTGATCTGTGTCATCATCAATTTCTCCTTCTAACAGAAACAACCCAGCCAGGCCCCAAATATTGCCTAGCCACTTAGGCCAAAAGAGGCAAGAGCATATTTTTAGTCCTGTTGAAACAAATCAGGCTGTTCACGTACTTCAAGTGAGGCACATGCTTTTGTACTTTGCTAAATCAGGCCCATGAACTTGTTATCGGAGAAACAAATAGTTTTAATTCCTTTGAGAAGCCTTTCCTTAAAGAATTCGTTTTCCATGGTAGGTGAAGCTAGTCCCATTAGTGGAAACCTAGTTGGCAAAGTTCTACCTCCATAACATCCTCATTCTATGCCAGTTTTGCAAAGGGATAGCTAGGACAAGGTTGAGTCTGCCAGTAGTCTGAGCACTAACAAGTAGTTACTATTTAGTACAAGAGGCTAGTGTGCTTGATCTACCAGGGAAGCTCATGTGGTGTTGGATGGTATGCCACACTGGGCAGGGGTAACTGGGAATCAAACTGTTATTATTCTAATGGAAGTTATGCAACATCCATCTGGGAGGAATCAAACCTTCTGTTTCCTTCGATAAGGAACAGCTAAAAATATTACCTCATTTGGTCTTTAAAGGTTATTCTTACAAATCATTTGTTTAATGGCTTTGTCTTAAGAGGGGTTGGTAATGAGGCTAAAACTTTAAAAAGGAGCATCTTAGGTGAATGTGTTTTTAAAAGACATCTAAGACCTCAGAGAATAATATGGAGATTTTGCCATTTGGCTAAATCCACTTTTTGGGAGTGAGGTGTTAATTAAGAGTGATACATTTTTCTTGCCAAAAAAGAGCTTTAGTCAAGGATATTTAAAGCCCATTTTATAACTGGAAATTCACAGTATGTTTTGTTTTCTTTAATGGATTTAAGGCCGATAGCCACTGTTTTGTGTAAAACTGATTCTGAAGTCTCTACCTCTTGTAATCACTTTTTAAATTATCTTTAACTCCAGACATTGATTTACTCAGGCATGACACTGACATTTGCTGGTGACAATATTTTCCTAAGTTTGCCACAGAACTTGAATATGTTTCAGGAAGCATGGGTTCAGTTGCTAAAAAGATCACAAGATAACCTGGGGCCATCTCACACAAACAGATCCAAAATCACTGCGCGATGGAGAAATTCATTCATAACTTTCCAAAACACTCATTTTCCAAGTCAGAATTGGTGAGATGAATAGCATAAGAAAGAACCCCAGTTTCGTGCAAAATGGAGAACATAATGCAAAGGACACAAGAAAAAATGGTGTTGAAATAGAAATAAAAATGGGAAGGCTGCATAAGAAAACAGACCTGACACTTCACACAAATGTAGGGCTCAAAAGAGCCTCAATATGTCATCAATCCAGCCCCCCTGCACTGAAGCAGGATCAAGCAAATTTAGACTATGCCTGAGATGTGTTTGTTCTTAAAAAACTCCAGTCGTAGAAATTCCACAACTTCCTTTTGGAAGCATATCCCAGAGCTTAACAACCCTTAAAGTTAGAAAGTTTTTCCTAATATCTAACCTAAGCCTCCTTTCCTGTAAATTAAGCTCATTACTTCTTGTCCTACCTTCAGTGGACATGGAGAACAATTGATCACAATCCTCTTTATAGCAGCCCTTAACATATTTGAAGACTTATCAGCTCCTCCCTAAGACTTCTTTTCTCAAGACTAAATGTGCCCCTTTTTTAAGCTTTCCTCATAGGTCAGGTTTTTTAAAAACTTTTATCATTTTGGATGGTCTCCCTTGGTCTGTCTCCAGTTGGTCCATATCTTTCCTAAAGTGTGCCCCTAGAACTGGACACAGTACTCCAGCTGAGGCCTCACCAGTGCCAAGTAGAGACAATTACCTCCTGTGTCTTGCATACAACACTTCAGTTAATACACCCCAGAATTATAATTATATATATTTTTACACACACTTACTCCACACTATTGACTCATTCAATTTGTGATTCACCATAACCCCGATCCTTATCAGCAGTACTACCATCTAGCCAGTTATTCCCTGTTCTATAGTTGTGCATTTGATTTTTCCTTCTTAAGTGAAGTACTCAGGACTTATCTTTATTGAATCTCATCTTGTTGAATACAGACCAATTCTCAAAATTTTCAAGGTCATTTTGAATTCTAATCCTGGCCTCCAAAGTGCTTGCAACACCTCCCAGCTTGGTGTCTTTTGCAAATTTTATAAGCACACTGTCCACTTCATTATACAAGTCATTATGAAGACATTGACTAATATCAGACCCAGAAGGACCCCACTAGATACACCCGCCCAGTTTGACGGCAAACTATTGATAACTACTCTGAGTATGCCTCTCTGATGGGCTGCAACCTTGTTGTGGCAGAGAGTCTTGCGCGGGCTAAAGACCCTCAGAGCTACATCATCCGGAGCTTTTATACTCCTGGAAGGGTCACCTTTGGCAACCAGGTCTGAGGCGAGGCTCCTGACCAACCATGGCCCAAACTTCACAAGATCCCAATGATGGATTGGGCACATAAGCAGACCTTCTAGTACTTTGTGGCTCTAAAGGCAGATGAGGCTGCAGCAGGAGGGAGGCCCCTAGTTGTCTTGGATCCCCTTGCCACTGGGTCAGGGGTTTCCTTCTTTCCAGTCTCATGTGGTTACCGCCTGCACACCTGTCTCCCCACGTTAAAAGATTTCATGTGCAGGCCTCTGCCAAAGGGCTCACACCCGTAAAACCCATCAATGAACCCCTTTGGCAGACATCATCCTCGCATCCAGGGACAGCCAAAGAGACGACAATGACTCAGAGTATGGTCTTTCAATCAGTTGTGCACCCACCTTACAGTAATTTCCTCTAGACTACATTTCCCTAGTATGCTTATGAGAATGTCATGTGGCACAGTGTCAAAAACCTTACTAAAAATCAAGATATATGATGGTTAGTGCTTCCCCCATCCACTAGGCCAGTAACTCTGTCAAAATAAAGATATTAGGGTGCGCTGTGTCCTTTGACTCCGTAGAAAAGCAATGTAGGGAAAGCAGAGAGTGACAATTTACTTAAACAAGAAACAGAAAAGTTGTGCCCTAGCTGTGAAAACCAGCCAAGGGAAGCTGCAACAGTCCTATGGACTTTGAATGCAAAGAGAAGCAGAGCCAGGAAGAAGCAGGGCCCAGCCACTAAGGCCTGGTCTACACTACACGTTTAAACCGATTTCAGCAGCGTTAAACCAATTTAACGCTGTACCCGTCCACACTATGAGGCCCTTTATATCGATATAAAAGGCTCTTTAAATCGGTTTCTGTACTCCTCCCCAACGAGAGGAGTAGCGCTAAAATCGGTATTACCATATCGGATTAGGGTTAGTGTGGCCGGAAATCGACGGTGTTGGCCTCCGGGCGGTGTCCCACAGTGCACGACTGTGACCGCTCTGGACAGCAATCTGAACTCGGATGCAGTGGCCAGGTTAACAGGAAAAGCCCCGTGAACTTTTGAATTTCATTTCCTGTTTGCCCAGTGTGGAGCTCTGATCAGCACGGGTGGCAATGCAGTCCCAAATCCAAAAAGAGCTGCATGATTGTATTATAACTTCATAGCAACAAATGGGGGGACCTGCCATGGTAGCCCAGGAAGGTTGGGGAGGAGGGAAGCAACAAGGTGGGGTTGTTGTCAGGGCAACCCCCGTGAATGGCATATAGCTCATCAATTTCTGCGGGATCTGACATGGAGCAGCTTGGCTCTCTGATACACATGGTCTCTAGATACACTTGCCCCATATTCTAGGTAGGACTGACTCATTTTTAGAAACCATAAAGGACAGGAAATTTGACTCGAGGAGTCATTCATTTCCTCTTGCGCTCACGGCCGACCCAGCCAAGGGCACTCATGATAGCAAAAGACAGTACAGAACGACAGATAACCGTCATCTTACTGCCAATTTACAATGGCACAGACGGTACAGAACGACTGATAACCGTCTCTGCTATCAATGCAAAAGCAAACGAATGTGCTGTGTAGCGCTGGCAGTAATGCCGCTGTTGGCTGGCATATCACAGTACACATACGGTGGAGTAAAAAAAAAAGCTGACACGGGCTCGATGTTGCCCGTTGCTATTGGCATCTGCCAGAGGCAATCCGGGAAAAGGGCACGAAATGATCTGTCGTTGCGTTGTTTTCCCGAGGAAGGAATGAGTGATGGAACTTTACCCAGAACGCAACCCCGACAATGATTTTTGCCCATCCAGGCAGTGGATCAATCAGAAATTCCAAGGAGGTGGTGGAGACTGCGGGAACTAATGGGATAGCTACCGAATAGCTACCCACAGGGTGCAACGCTCGGAAATCGACGCTAATCATGGACCTGGGATGCACACGGCCGAATTAATGTGCTTAGATTGTGTCGCGTCACTCGCACGATTTACAAATCGGTTTTAAAAACTGGTTTATGTTAAAGATCCAGAATGATTCGTAGTGTAGATGTACCCTAAATGTTTCATTGAGGGAGGAGACAAGAAGACTCCAAACCAAAGCTCACTATTAAGTCTACCAGTAAGGTAGGCTAAATGAGTGCAAGAGAAGATGAGGTGCACAGACACGTTTATTAAAGCCCCTGATTACTTAAAATATGGAAAATACAAGCAGAAACAAATCTGACCCAATGAGTTCAATATTCAATTAGTAGTCCTTATTGTCACTGTGGATGTTCCATTATTATAATGCTTTAAGGAATTTTTCTTCACCTCTAGTGCATTCAAGTAGGGACCATTTTCTGTAATGCACTTAGCATCTTAACTGTAACAAATTAATTTGTTCAGAATTCCAGTCTTGACCCCCAATTATCTCTGATTTAGGACGCAGGGTCCTCGCTGATTGTAATGTTAAAACTCTGGAAAAAGCTTGAGAATCAATTCTCTTCTACCCAGGTGTGCAAAGTCCTCTCCAGAGCAGTTACAGTTGTCCTAACACAACAGCTAGTCCCAGCACAGTTTTCAGCCCCCTATGCTGCCGACTCCAGCCTCAAATAATCTACACTGCTATTTATTTTAGCATGACCTATATTTCAAATGCTCTCATTCCCCTCCACTCCATTTTTGCCATTATTTGTTCCTTTCTCCCCGTTGTGCCAATAACTGCACCCAGTCAGTTTCTCCTGGTAAAGCATTTGTGTACTGCTTCATTAGAAAAGTATCAATTAGAACTTATTCTACTAACTGGAAAGTTCACCTTCTCGGGCATGGGCAATCCAATTCGCCTTTCCCTCATGGTTACCCCAAGGCAATTGTCCCACTCACGTCGACTGTCAATGCAACAGCAAATATCTGTTCCTAACTTTCATGATGTAGGAACTCTTTACCCCAACACAAGATTTCAATTTGGGTCAATAAAAATGCAACCCACCTCATTTACTTATTCATTATATTCCCAGCTAAGTTTGCCGTGCAGGTGTTATATGGAGAAGTAGCAATGATCATTGAAACTGTGGAACAAGGCATTAGTGAAATTATTCATAAATGAGAAGTGCCTAGCCCCACTGACAAATTGGCAGCCACATAAACCTTTATATTTATATAGTTTATAATAACTCTTCAATTGGCAATAAAAGCTAAGAAAAACAACCCAGGCAGGTGATTCGTCCTCTGGCAAAAAACAGTGAAAACTCACTAGGATGCAAATCAAGTAGTGAATAGCACTTGTGCTCTCGAGCACGTACCAACGTTTCCCAGCCACACATGTCGTGTGTCTATGGACCCCGAATGGGGGTCAGAGGTAGGGGGAAGGTGAAGAGAGAGAGAGAGAGCGAGCTGAGCCTGGGCTGAAAAAGGTGTCTGGCCTGTTGAAAGAAATGCCTAAAATAACATCTAGGGTGAGAAAATTACTATTGTACCAATTTCTTCAATTATATTGACCTTAGTTTTGCATGTTGTTTTAATTTGCTCAGTAATCTGTGAGCCTTTGCTATCCCTTATAACACTTAAAATCTGTCCTTTGTAGTTAATAAACCTGTGTTAAGTTTTCTATAACCAGTTTGTGGCAATTCCATACTGGGGGCAAAAAGCTGTGCATAGCTTCCCTCCCATTGGGGAGAGAGCAAATTTCATAAGCTTCTGCCTGCAAGTGTCTGATCGTAAGTGCCAAGTCACACCCAGTGGCACTTCTGGGTGTACTCCAGTGCACCCAGAAGGGTGTGCATTGAGTACTGGGCAATCCCTAGTGATTCTTCCATGCGAGCTGATTTCGAGCCTTCTGTTCTTTCAGCAGTGGGGTGTGTCCCTAGCTCAGCTGTGGCTCATGCCAATGGCCAGAGGAGGTTGAGGGCTGTGGCATTTAGCAGGAACAGGTGAGGAAGCTCAGGCTGAATGGAACTGGCGCAGACTCAGGGGACTCCAGTACATCAGGTGGCATCGTGGAGGGGGTTACCGTCACATATATGCAGCCTCAAGGTGATGTGGGTTCTTGCGAGACTGAGATGAGCACTTTATCTTTCAAATGGAGAAAGCCTGTCATTCCAGTACTAGATTTCTTGCACAGAAAATTCGCACATATCAATACATATATGATTAATCCAAGAAACAAAACTCATAAGATCACCCAACTTTAAGGTCACAGGGACTCTATCATGATAATCTAGATAATCACATGCAGGCACAGAACCTCACCCGGTCACTCCTGTAATAGACACCTGACCTCTCGGCTGGTACGTTCATCATGATAAGATGCTCTACACCACGATTAGCAAGACACACACCGAACAGAGCAGCATTACAGCACGATCCACTATTCCTACAACACATTTAAACCTGCAGTCAGCCATGTTGCAAACAGGGGGGAAAAAAGTGTGGGGACCCATCCCTGCAAAGTTCTGCCAAATGACCTGCGGAGGAAATTCCTTCTGACCCAAATATGGCAACAGTTAGTCCCCAAGCAATGTGGACAAACTAAGACACTCAGCAGCCAGACACCTAGGAAATAATCTCTATATACTCAGAGTCCTCGTCACACGTAGTTGCTGCCATCAGCACTATTGGAGATATTGCTGCTAGAAGTCAGATTGCCTACAATGCATGTAGGCAGCCCTATCAAAACCCTCCCTGCATAAACTTATCAAGGCAGTTACGTTTTTCTGCCCCACTCTCCCTTGAGAGCTGTTCCAAAAACTCACTCCTCTGACAGGTTAGAAACTTCCATCTGATTTCAAGCCTAAAACTTATTGAATGGACCGTTATACACGCATCTGTTTTGTGCCAACATTGATGCTTACCTTAAATAACCTCTCTCTCCCTAGTATTGTATTCCTCTGATGTATATTAGGGAGCAATCATTCTCCCTTCAGCGCCTTCTTTTGTAGGCTAAACAAGCAAAGCTCAAAGGTAGGTTTTCCATTCTCAGACATCCTAGTCCCTCTCGACACCTGATTCTCAGTGTTTGAATTAGATCTTTCTTAAACATGGGGACCAAAACTGACCAGTATTCCAGATGTAACTCACCAGACTGTATAATGGGACTAACATCTTCCTGATGCAGTTCCGCAGATATGCATTCAGCCATTTTTCAAAGCTCCATTTACATTGGTGGCTCATAGTCATAGTCCTGTGGATCACAGACAGTACACCCAAGTCTTTGCTCTTCTTGTTCACTTTCCAACTTATATGTCCCCAGTTATTAGCAAAAAAAATCTTGTGTTAGCTTCACTAGCACCATGACTTGAATTGCACTATTAAATTTCATCCCCATTTTCTATACTGCAGTTTCCATAGGTTATTCAGATCATTTTGTAATGATTATTCCCATCCCTCTCTGTCATTGTCAATACCAGCCAATCTGTTGTGTATTCAAGATTTATAGCACACTCCGTCTTTTTTGGGCTTGGGAATCGATTACTAAAAAATATAATGAAATTTTGCCGCGCGTCCCAAAACTGATCTCTGAGGAACTCCTCTAGTAAAACTGCTCGCAGCTGAAGTTCACCTTCCAGTATGACCTGTTCTAGTCTCCTCTTTAACCTGTCCTATTCACCTTTCAATTCTCATATTAATCCCCATCTTTGCTCCAATTTAACTAATTTTGCAGTGGAACTGACGAATCACTCACTGCAATTACAGGTAGATTATGTTTGATTGCATTTCCTTGGTTGGTCAACAGAATAAATAAGAAATGAAATCAGTCGGTAAGGTTTTCTAAAGAGAAGTCAGGTTTGGATCTGGGGTTCATAGATTACTTACTTTCTGATAAAAACATATGTTATATTTTAAGACCATACTCTGTTCAACCTTATTCCTTATTTTCATTCTCTTTTTAAAATTTGTCCGAAGCAACCTTGGCAACAATTGAGTTACAGTAATGGGCCTATAGTTCCAAAGAGACTTATTCCCACTTTCTTAAGAATTAGGAACTATATTAGCAGACGATAGTTTATCTAGACTTCATTAAAATCTTTGCTATTTGGGACTTGCAATCATCATGTCCCAAGTTCCTTTATATTTTGGATGGAGATTATTAGTGCTCTGCTACACTCCCCAGTTTAGTCCCATTAAGTACTGCTTGATTTGACTTCCACTTAGGATATGGTAAATCTACCTCCATATCCTCATTTAGCCAGCCTGCCACTCACCACCCAAGATTCTTCCATTAGGTCTATTAAAAAACTGAAGCCAAGTATTTGTTTAGGGTTGGGCCGTCCTAGAGCTTTATCTCCACCCCAATCCTCAGTGCTTAGTAGTCCACTTTTTCCTTTTGAAAGTATATGGCTACCGAACCATTTACAACTGTTCTTTAATTTCCTTTCACAGTCCATCTCGCGTTGTTGTTGACAGTTCTCACTTTATTTATCTACACTTTCCAGATCCTGCAAGAGAGAGCAGTTCCTTACTAATAATCCATCATCACTCTTCTATGCCTTTCTGCTTTCTCCTTAATCACCTGCTTGAGATGTTTGCTTATCCCAGAGCTGGTGTTGCACAACCTTTCCCACTATATTCTTA
Organism: Chelonoidis abingdonii; assembly: GCF_003597395.2. NCBI lineage: Eukaryota > Metazoa > Chordata > Testudines > Testudinidae > Chelonoidis > Chelonoidis abingdonii. The sequence continues at coordinate 40,926,843 of NC_133778.1, read as the reverse complement.
CCCTTGCTGGATGCTAGGCTTCAGATTGTTTCTGTTAACTTTGACTAAGTTAAATTCTGTTGCGTCCACACCCTAATTCCTGTAATTTTGTTATAAGTTTGCCCTTTGAAATCCAGGACCTCTAGTTGCAAATCGAATATTTTGGTGTTTAGGGGTCCTTCCGATGTAGTTTTAAGCTGAATTAACTCGATCCCCAATCGAACCAAATGTACCCCATCAATCAGTTTCTCTATTAGATCCTCACTACTACCCAATACAAACCTAAAATGGCATCACCTCTGGTTGGTTTAGTGAAGAAATCTGTCCGCTCTCACATCCGAAATCTGGCGCCCTACATTATAGTACTTGTCCCTACAACTATAACTGGGACGTCTTTGAGTTGAGTTTTCCCCATAATCACACAGTTCCAGAGTAAGTAATTTAATTAAAACATTGAAAAGAGGGCGGCTATCCCATATCCAATTGATCCTAGAGTTGTTGCTTCGCGCCAGCACTATCCAGAGAACCCCAAAATGATTTTGACCAAGACTCTCTCTATCCATTCCCATCAACTTGCTGATTCTTTATACAGTCTGATAAACCAGTCCCTTTAACTGTTAACTTCTTTTAATCCAACAACAATTACAATAACAGCCTAGAAAATGGGTAAGAAAGCTCTCAAATGCTGTACTGAATCTGATCAATGAGACACTAGTCTAGATCCCCATGTTGACAGCAGCCAAGAGTGTTCAAGGAAAAGTCTCCCATACTCATGAATTAATCAAATCTGGGCACAAACACAGCAAGGGGAGATGGAGGAGGATCTCTAGGGCCAGAGTGCAATGCAGTGAAGGTGGAGCGAATAATATGGGGCTTGGGGAACGTGGTTACAATTCTGCCCCCTAAAGGAAACCCTGCTGGAGATTGCTACCTTCTGAGCACTGAGCTACAGCTCTAATCTTCCCACTACTTCTCCAGGACTTCATTATAACTTTTGGAAGGAAAAATTACTTGCATTTGAAATGGACAGGTCCCAGTTTTTATTTTCTTTTTCTAATATCATCGAATGCAGGTGATCTCAACTCCTAGGTCATATCTTTCTACTTATTCCTCAACACACTCCTCAGCTTCAGGCAAAGCTAGTGTTTCCTCAGGAACAAGAAACCCATTCTCCACAAGTCGCAGTGGTTTGGGTTGTTTGTTTTATGTTCCTCGCCCTGCTTATTAGGAGAAAACCTTAGTGGCTAAAACAGGCAAACACAGCGGCGCAGCCCCTCCCCCTCTCTGCTCTGACACATCAGAAACACCTTTCTAGGACTCATGCATTCACATGGTTAAATGAGAGGATTTGTAAATTTAGTTTCCATGTGTAAAAAATAACTGCAGCCCCCCACATTAACAAGCTAGTTGATGTCGTCAACTGGGGAGCTGAGTCACAGGAGCCTCCCTCACCACTACCCAAATGCCTTCGTGACAAAAGAAATAAAAACCACCCTCCCTAGGAGCAGGTAACCCATAGAGGGCACGAGCAGGCTCTGGGCGCGCAGCAAAAACCTTAATACAAAATGAAAATAAACTGCAAATTGAGAGTAATGTGGTATGGGATGAAACTGGAACACCATACCAAGTTCCTGCAGAATCCAGAGCAGTCCTCTTCCACCCTTTGGTAGTCTGCTGTCTGCCTACCCTAAAACAAGCACCAGCCCTTCTTATAAGCTCCTGATTAGGTGATGAGTGCTCACCGGCTGTGCTGATAAGCCCCCTTCAACCAAGGGCCACAGCTCCCTCTCAGTTTTATAAAGGCCAGGGAGGGAGGAAACTACAGCCTGCTTTAGTTCTTTCTTTACTCCAGCTAAGGACCTGAGCTTTTGAAAACATAACTCCTGCTTTTCAGCCCTTCTTCTGACTGTCTGAATCTGTCCTGCCTGATGCTACAGCACAGATTTGTAGAGTTCCCTCTGCGCGGGTATCGAAGAGGTGGTCAGTTGCTTTTGCTGGTAGTCAGCAGGGCAGGCTTTTTGGAGTGGCATGGCACACCCTGGGTGGGAGGGTGGACCCAAGAGACAAGCTGCTCTTTCTAATGATCAGGGGCCTCAGGCTGACTCTGGGTAGAGTCTTATCTGGTGTCCTGGTAGAGTTACACACAATCAGTCGATGCGAGCAACATCACACACCACAGTTTGGGAAACACACTGTGTAGACAGATTGTGCAGCAGCATTTTAAATGTTCCATCCAGTTGTTATTTGGCAGGTGATGCTTAGTGAAGAGCAAAAGTACTAAGTGTTCCTAGTATTAGCTAGCGTTGGGAGATAACAGCAATAGTCAGATTGCTTGACAAACCTCCCTCAGTCTCACCAATCTAATAAATAGCTGTCTTGGAAATATGTTGCACACTGTGCCATACAAACCTTCTATTCAGCGATGGTTAAATGATAGTGTGTGTGGGACCTTTCCCAAATGCCTGGACTTCAGCGAGTAACAAAATCTGGATGATAACCAGTGAACCGTCACCCCAAGTCTTACACCCAGCCTTGGATCTTATTTTGCTGGCCAAACCAGTCGATAGGTTTCCAGAGGTTTCGGCCCTCTCGCGGTCCATCAAACCATTCCCTTGGGGGACCCCTACCAAGACCCAGCGCCCTGGGTCTCCTCTATCGATCATGCCCACAGCTTCCCCATTCCTGGTTAGCGGTGCGATAGCTGTCCTTTCCCTTGAAACACCAGAGAGCAATCTAGCTTTTCCGAGGTGCATCAAACCAGTAACTCACACAAGAGATTCTTCTCCTTCTTCTCTTGTCCTCTTCTGTATTCTTTTTCCACTGCCATGGGACAAATAGGAAGTAAGGCACAAGAAGCTTGGGCTTTGCCTCCCCCCTCTAAGCCATGGCACAACGAAAATTCCTCTCAAAACCCTTTCTCGGTCTAGAGTGAAGAACTACCACACAAGTAAAAACTTTTATAAAGAAGAAATAACAGACAATACAATACAGTTGCATTAAGAAACTCAATACAGGAATATGGCTTTATGAAATCAGAAATAAACAGTCTGATTTAAAAGATAGCCCAATAACCAGTCCCAGCAAATCATCACCCATGGTAAAAAGATACATAATCAAAGACAAATCACACCGATTACTTTTGGTTCCTTTGTACTCACACTTGATAGTAGAATACGTGAACAGAAGTATGGAGTAGAAGAAAGCTGTTTACTCACAGCCGAGGAAAAACAAAAAGACCCGGTTTCCAGTTCCCTCCCGCTTTAAAAAAAAATTCCAGGTCCGGAGGTCCTCTGGTCAGGGTTTGGTTCCACCTTTGTCACGCCTATTACAGGTAACAGAAATTACACCCTTACCTATCCAGCTTAATGCAGTGTGTTAAAACATTTATTATGAGAACATCCTCTGTTGCCTGACTCTGTATTCTGAGCATCAGAAGGAGGAAGCCTGAGAAAGCAGGCCTAGTCCTTGAAGATCGCTCTCCCATTCCCAAGGAGACATGCTTTACTTCCCAGGAAGCATACATATTGAACCATATTATTTTTAGCACTATGGCGGCTATGTAAAAAGCATATAAATACACTCTAAGCGATATCAGAGCTCACCACCAGCACAGCTGTTGCTCATCATGACGTGGGATTTCTTGGGGAGCGCTAAATCGTTTGCTCCGACTGTCATGACTCCACTACCGTACAGCACTGTTTCTGTAAAAGAACAAGGGTTTCAGTTCCTCTCTTGCAGTCATTTATTTGCT
>NC_133778.1:40875844-40923088 GCF_003597395.2 Chelonoidis abingdonii | reverse complement strand
AGCTCCAGCATGGACGGACGGGAGATACTGATCGAAGCGGATGGGGAGACAAAATCTGTTCTATCAGAGCTCCGTTCAGAGAACGAAATGACAAGCGTTTGAAAAAAATCTCTACAACAGTGCTGGTGACAACGTAATGGAGCCAAAGAATCAAATTTGGAGCTCAGCGAGGGAGGGAGGGGACTGAGACCAAGACCAGCTATCCCACAGAGGATCCAAAAATATTTACATTCTTGGCTGAGCTCCCAATGCCACTGTAGCCCTATCAAACCACATTGCCGCCATGGTTCAGGGTAAATAGCTCGACAATTCTCCCTCCGCCCCCCCGTGAAAGAAAGGAAAAAATCGGTTTTATTGGCTCTTCAATGTCACCCTACTGTCTAACGAAATGCTGCTGGTAGACGCGATGCTGCGGCAGCCAGAAGAGCAGTATCTGCTCCCTCCAGTACACATACGGTGACAGTAAAAAAAAAAAGCTGAACGGGCTCCATGGTTGCCGTGCTATGGCATCTGCCAGGGCAATCCAGGGAAAAAGGGCACGAAATGATTGTCTGCCGTTGTTTTCCCGGAGGAAGGAATGAGTGATGACATTTACCCAGAACCACCCACGACAATGATTTTTGCCCCATCAGGCAGTGGGATCTCAACTCAGAATTCCAAGGGGTGGTGGAGACTGCGGGAACTATGGGATAGCTACAGAATAGCTACCCACAGTGCAACGCTCTGGAAATCGACGCTATCCTCGGACCATGGATGCACACCGCCGAATTAATGTGCTTAGTGTGGTCGCGTGCACTCGACTTTATACAATCTGTTTTACAAAACTGGTTTATGTAAAATCAGAATAATTCTGTAGTGTAGATGTACCCTAAATGTTTCATTGAGGGAGGAGACAAGAAGAACTCCAAAACCAAAGCCTCAATTAAGTTACCAGTAAGGTAGCTAAATGCAGTGCAAGAGAAGATGAGTGCAACAGAGCAAGTTATTAAAAAGCCCCTGATTATTAAAAATATGGAAATCACAAGCAGAAACAAATCTGACACCAAGGTTAATATTCAATTCATATCCTTATTGTCACTTAGGATTTCCATTTATTATAATCTTTAAGGATTTTTCTTCACCTCTAGTGCATTCAGTAGGGACCATTTTTCTGTAATTGCACTTAGCAATCTTTAACTGTAACAAATTATTTGTTTCAGAATTCCAGTCCTTGCACCCCTCAATTATCTCTGATTTAAGGACGCCAGGGTCCTGCTGATTTACATGTAAAACTCTGGAAAAAGCTTGAGCATCAATTCTCTCTACCCAGGTGTGCAAAGTCCTTTCCAGAGCAGTTACAGTTGTCTAACCAACAGCTAGTCTCCAGCACAAGTTTTTCAGCCCATCCTTGCTGCCTGACTCCAGCCTCAATAATCTACACTGCTATTTATTTCAGATGACCAATATTTCAAATGCTCTCTTCCCCTCCACTCCATTTTTGCATTATTTTTCCTTTCTCCCAGTGTGACAATAACTGCACCCAAGTCAGTCTTCTCCTGGTAAAGCATTTGTGGTACTCTTCATATGAAAAGTATCAATTTAGAACTTATTCTACTACTGGAAAGTTCATCCTTCTCGGGCATGAGGCAATCCAATTCGCCTTTCCCTCATGTTACTCCCAAAGGCATTCCCCAACTCACGTCAGACCTGTCAATGCAACAGCAATATCTGTTCCTAACTCATGATGCTAGGAACTCTCTTACCCCAACAGCAGATTTCATTTGGGTCAATAAAAATAGCAAACCCACCTCATTTACTTTTCATTATATTTCCCAGCTATAAGTTTGCCGTGCAGTGTATATGGAAAGTAGCAATGATCATTGAAACTGTGGAACAAAGGCATTAAAGTGAAATCTATTATAAGAGAAGTGCCCACAGCCCCACTGACAAATGGGAGCACCAATTCAACCTTTATATTTATATAGTTTATAATACTCTTCAATTGGCAATAAAAGCTAGAAAAACAACCCAGGGTATGTCGTCCTCTTGGCAATCAAGTGAAAACTCCACTAGGATGCAAATCAAGTAGTGAATATGCCACTTTGCCTCTCACACTTACATCCAACGTTTCCCAGCCACACACTGGTGGTGTCTATGGACCCCCGAATGGGGGTCAGGGTAGGGGGAAGGTGAGAGAGAGAGAGAAGAGCAGAGCTGAGCCTGGGCTGGAAAAAGGTGTCTGGCCTGTGAAAGAAATGCCTAAAATAACATCTAGGGTGAGAAATTACTACTTGTATCCAATTTCTTCAATATATTGACCTTAGTTTGCATGTTTGTTTTATTTGCTCAGTAATCTGCTGAGCCCTTTGCTATCCCTTATAATCACTTAAAATCTGTCCTTTGTAGTTAATAAACCTGTGTTTAAATTTTCTATAAACCAGTTTGTGCAATTCATAACTGGGGGGCAAAAAGCTGTGCATATCTTCCTCCACATTGAGGGAGAGAGCAAATTTCATAAGCTTATGCTGCACAGTTTTCTGTGTAGTGCAAGTCACACCCCAGTGCACTTCTGGGTGTACTCAAGTGCACCCAGAAGGGTGTGCACTTGAGTACTGGGCAATCCCCTAGCTGATTCTTCCCATGCAGAGCTGATTTCAGTGTCTGTGTCTTTCAGCAGTGGGGTGTGTCCCTACCTCAGTGTGCTCATGCATGCTAGAGGAGGCTTGAGGGTGTGGCATAGCAGGACAGGGTGAGGAAGCTCAGGCTGATGGAACTGGCAGACTCAGTGGGACTCCAGTACATCAGGTGGCATCGTGGGAGGGGGGTAACCCGTCACAATATATGCTGCCTCAAGGTGATGTGGTTTTGCAGACTGATGATGAGCTACTTTATCCTTTCAAATGGATAAAGCCTGTCACCAGACTAATTTCTTGGCATAGAATTCTCACATATCAAATACATATATGATTAATCCAAGAAACAAAACTCAAAGATTCACCAACTTTAAGGTCACAAGGGACTATCATGATAATCTAGATAATCACATTGCAGGGCACAGAACCTCACCCGCTCACTCCTGTAATAGACACCTAACCTCTGGCTGAGTTACTGAAGTCCTCAAATCATGACTGAAAGATTGCAGGTTACAGATAATCCACTATTTACACCAGTTTAAACCTGCAGGTCAGCCATGTTGCAACAGGAAGTGACATCCCCCCTCAAGGTTTCTGCCAATATGACCTGGGAGGAAATTCCTTCCTGACCCCAAATATGGCAACCAGTTAGATCCCAAGCATGTGGACAACAAGACCCAGCAGCCAGACACCTAGGAAATAATTCTCTATATTAACTCAGAGTCCTCTCCACGTAGTGCTCCATCAGCAGCTATTGGAGATATTTGCTGCTAGAAGTCAGATTGCCTACAATGGCATGTAGGCAGCCTCATCATACCCTCCCCTGCATAAACTTATCAAGGCAGTTACGTTTTTTGCCCCTACTGCTCCCCTTGGAAGACTGTTCCAAAACTTCACTCCTCTGACAGTTAGAAACCTTCATCTGATTTCAAGCCTAAACTTATTGATGACCAGTTTATACCCATTTGTTTTGTGCCAACATTGATGCTTACCTTAAATAACTCCTCTTCCTCCCTAGTATTTATCCCTCTGATGTATTTATAGGGAGCAATCATATCTCCCCTCAGCCTTCTTTTGGTTAGGCTAAACAAGCCAAGCTCAAGGTAGGTTTTCCATTCCTCAGATCATCCTAGTAGCCCTTCTCTGCACCTGTTCCAGTTTGAATTAATCTTTCTTAAACATGGGAGACCAAAACTGCACACAGTATTCCAGATGAGATCTCACCAGAGTCTTGTATAATGGCACTAACACTTTCCTGATGCATCCTAGAACTGCATCAGCCTTTTTCAAAGCTCCATTACATTGGTGGCTCATAGTCATCCTGTGATCAAACAGTACAACCCAAGTCTTTCTCTTCCTCCTGTCACTTTCAACTAATATGTCCCCAGTTTATAGCAAAAAAAATCTTGTTGTTAGTTCCTAAGCACATGACCTTGAATTTGCACTATTAAATTTCATCCCATTTCTATTACTGCAGTTTTCAAGGTTATTCAGATCATCTTGTATGATATTCCAGTCCTCCTCTGTATTGTCAATACCAGCCAATTTTGTGTCATTCACAGATTTTATTAGCACACTCCCGTTTTTTGTGGGAAGGTCATTAATAAAAATATTAATGAAGATTGGTCCCAAAACTGATCTCTGAGGAACTCCTCTAGTAACTGCTCTGCAGCCTGACAGTTCACCTTTCAGTATGACCTGTTTTAGTCTCCTTTTAACCTGTTCCTTATTCACCTTTCAATTCTCATATTAATCCCCATCTTCTCCAATTTAACTAATTTTGCAAGTGGAACTGAAAGAAATACCTCACTGAAATACAGGTAGATTATTTTGATTGCATTTCCTTTGTCCAAAAAAATAAAATAAAAATAAATCAGTTATTTTCTCAAAGAGAGAGATCAGGTTGGTCTGGCATAATCTACCTTTTGTAAAACTATGTTATATTTTAAACCAATTGCTGTTCACCTCTATGTCCTTATCTATTTTCTCTTTTAAAATTTGTCCAAGACCTTGCATACAATTGAGGTTACAGTAATGGGCCTATAGTTTCCAAGATCACTTTTTCCCTTTCTTAAGAATAGGAACTATATTAGCAGACATAGTTTACAGACTCATTAAAAATCTTTGCTATTGGGCTTGCAATTTCATGTGCCAGTTCCTTTAATATTTTTGGATGGAGATTATTAGTGCCCCCACTCCCCAGTCTAGTCCCATTAAGCTGCTTGAGTTTGACTTCCACTTCAGATATGGTAATTTCTACCTCCATATCCTCATTAGCCAGCCTGCCACTACCCCCAAGATCTTCATTAGTCTTATTAAAAACTGAAGCCAAGTATTTGTTTAGGTGTTGGGCCGTACCTAGATCTTTAATCTCCACCCCATCCTCAGTGCTTAGTAGTCCCACTTTTTTCCTTTTGAAAGTATATGGCTACCGAACCTTTTACTGTTTTTAATTTCCTTTTCACAGTCCAGCTCTGCTTGGTTTTTGACAGTTCTCACTTTATTCCTACACTTTCCAATCCTCAAGAGGTAGCTTTCCTTCCTAATCCATCATATCTTCTATTCCTTTCTGCTTTCTCTTAATCACCTGCTTGAGATGTTTGCTTATCCAGCTTGGTTTGCAACCTTTCCCTATGATTCTTCCCCCTTGCTTGGGATGCAGGCTTCAGATTGTTTCTGTAACTTTGACTTAAAGTAATTCTTTGGTCCACACCCTAATTCTGTGAATTTTTTAAAGTTTGCCCTTTTGAAATCCAGGACCCTAGTTGCAAATCTATTTTTGTTTAGCCTTCCATTTAGTTTAAGCTGAATTAACTCGATCCCTCGAACCAAGGTTACCCCCTACAATCAGTTCTTCTATTAGGTCCTCACTACTCACCAATACCAAACCTAAAATGGCATCACCTCTGGTTGGTTTAGTGAAGAAATCTGTCAGCTCTCACATCCAGGAAAATCTGGACCCTACTATTATTAGTAGCACTTGTCCCTACAATCTATAACTGGGACGTTGAGTTTGAGTTTCCCATAATCACACAGTTCCCAGTAGTAGTAATTTAATTAAAAACATTGAAGAGGTCTCTATCCATATCCAAATTGGATCCTAGAGGTTTGTTGCTCGCGCCAAGCACTATCCAGAGGAACCCCAAAATGATTTTGACCCAGACTCTCTCTTATCCATTCCATCACTTCTGATTTCTTTACAGTCTACAGTCCCCTTTAACTGGTTACTTCTTTTAATCCACACAAATTACAATAATCAGCCTAGAAAAGGGTGAAGAAAGCTCAAATTGCTGTACTGGAACTGATCAATGAGACACCTAGTCTAGATCCCCATGTTGACAGCAGCCAAGAGTGTCATAGGAAAGTGCTACATACTCATAATTAATCAAACTGGGCACAAACACAGCAGGGGAGATGGAGGAGGATCCTCTAGGGCCAGGTGCAATGAGGTGAGGTGGAGGGATATATGGGGCTTTGGGGAACTTGGTTACAATTCTGCCCCCTAAATGGAAACCTCTGCTGGAGTTCTACCTCTGAGCACTGCTCAGCTATCCCTCCACTCTTCTCCAGGACTCATTATATACTTTGGAAGAGAAAAATTACTGCATTTGAAATGGACCAGGGGTCCCCAGTTTTTTATTTTTTTTTTTAAATATCCGAATGCAGGTGAGTCTCTACACTTCCTAGGTTCATATCTTTCTACCATTCTCTCACACACTCCTCAGCTTTCAGGCACAAGCTAGTGTTTTCCTCAGGAACAAGAACACACCATTCTCCACAAGTGCAGTGGTTTGGGTTTGTTTGTTTTGTTCCCCTCCCTGCTTAGTTAGGAGAAACCTTAGTGCTAAAACAGGAAAACACAGCGGCGCAGCCCCTCCCCCTCTCTGCTCTGCAGCACAGACACCCTAGGCTGCATGCTTCAGCAATGGTTAAATGAGAGGATTTTGTATTTGTTTCCATGTGAATAAAATACTGGCAGCCCCCTCATTACACTGTTGATGTTCTCACTGGGTGAGCTGAGTCTACAGGAAGCCTCCCTCACTCACTACCCAAATGCCTTCTGACAAAAGGAAATAAAACCCCCTCCCTAGGAGCAGGTAACCCATACACAGCCAGGCTCTGGGCCGCCAGCAAAGACTTAATACAAACATGAAAATAAACTCAAATTGAGAGTAATTTGGTATGGGATGAACTGGACACATACCAAGTTCCTTGCAGAATCCTAGAGCAGCCTCTTCCACCCTTTGTAGTCCTGCTGTCTGCCTACCCTAAAACAGGCACCAGCCCTTCTTATAAGCTCCTGATTAGGTGATGAGTCTCACCTGCTGTGCTGATTAAGCCCCCTTCACCAAGGGCCACAGCTGCTCTCTCTCAGTTTTATAAAGGCCAGGGAGGGAGGGAAACTACAGCCTGCTTTAGTCTCTTTACTCCAGCTAGGACCTGAGCTTTTGAAACATAACTCTGCTTTTCAGCCCTGCTTCTGCTGGTCTGAATCTGTCCTGCTGACCCAGCACAGATTTGTAGAGTTCCTCTCTGCTGGTAATGAAGAGGTGGCAAGTGCTCTGGTAGCAGCATGGCAGCTTTGGAGTGGCTGCACCTGGGTGGGAGGGTGGCCCAAGAGACAGCTGCTTTTAAAGAGCAGGGGCCCCTCAGGCTGAGCTCTGGGTATATCCTTTCAGGTGTCCTGGCTAGAGCTACACACAAGCAGGTCGAGCCAGCAACATCACACACCACAGTTTGGGAAACACTTTGTAGACAAAGATATGTACAGCAGCAGTTTAAGTTGTTCCATCCAGTTTGTTATTTTGGCAGGTGATGCTTAGTGCAGACAAAATACTAAGTGTTTCCTGTATTAGCTAGCTTGGGAGATACACAAGCAGTTGCTGACAAACCCCCTCTAGTCTTCACCAATCTAGATAAATAGGCTGTCTGGAAACATTGCCACTTTGCCATACAACCTCTCTTTCAGATGGTTAAATGATGTGTGTGTGGTAAACTCTTTCCCAAATCTGGACCTTAGCGTACAAAATCTGGATGCTTACTGTGAACCTCCCCAAGCTTATACCCAGCTTGGATCTTATTTTGCTGCCACCAGCCAAGTTTTCCAGGGTTTCGGCCCCTCGCGTTCCCCAACCTATTCCTTGGGGGACCCCTCCAAGACCCAGAGCCCCTGGGTCTCCTCTATCTCATCCCCCAGCTTCCCCTTCTGGGTTAGCAGGTGCGATCGCTGTCCTATTCCCTTTGAATACAACCAGAGAGGCAATCTAGCTTCCCCGAGGCATGCATTCAAACTAGTCAGCTCACACAAGAGATTCACCCCTCCCTTGTCGAGCCTTTTCCTGCCCTGGGACAATAGGAAAGTAAGACACAGAGCTTTGCTTTCCCTCCCCCCCTAGCCTGGCACAGAAAATTCCTCTCCCTCTCCTTCATAGGAAAAGAAAACTCCCACAAGTTTAAAAGAAACTTTATATTAAAAGAAAGAAAATACAGACAATACTACTGCATTAAGAAACTCAATACAGGATATGGCTTATAAGACATAGAATAAACAGTCTGATTTAAAAAGATAGCCCAATTAACCAGTCCAGCAAAATCAACACCCATGTAAAAGTACATAATTCAAAGACATCACAGCCGATTACTTGGTTTCCTTTGTACTCACACTTGATAGTAGATCTGAACAAAGTATGGAGTTAGAAGAAAGCTTGTTTACTCACATCCGAGAAAAACAAAAAGACCCGAGTTTTCCAGTTCCCTCCCAGACTTTAAAAAAAAATCCAGGTCTCTGATTGGTCCTCTGGTCAGGTGTTTGGTTCCCCCTTTGTTCACCCTTTACAGGTAAAAGAAAATTAACCCTTACCTATCTACTTATGACAGTGTGTTCAATACATTTATTATGAATACATCCTCTGTTGCTTGACTCTGTATTTTCTGACATCAGAAGAGGATAGCCTGAGTAAAGAAGGCCTGTGGTCCTTGAGATCTCTCTCCCAATTCCCGGAGACATGCTTTCCTTCCCAGGAATGTCATACATTTTGAACATTTATTTTTAGATGATGGCGGCCTATTAAAAAGCATATAAATGCACTCTATAGATTCCAGAGCTCACCACAGCACAGCTGCTTGCTCATTGAGCGTGGGATTTCCTTGGGAGCTGCTAAATCGTGTTGCTCCGACTGTCAGTGAACTCCATCTACACGTACACTTGTTTCTGTTAAAAAGACAAGGGTGTTTCAGCCTCTCTTGCAGTCATTTACAAGGGGCATTCAGCTGATTTTCTGAAGTTAAAGCATGTTTTGTTTCTGATTATTTCAAGGCAATTTTAATTAAAAGTGAAGCCGGATTAATTGCAATGTGTTTGCTTTACAAGCATAGAGCTATCGCTGACACTTCTGAACACTCAAGCCTTATAAAGGTTCACTTGCGCTGCCGGCTCTGGATAGGTCAATGTATGTTGTCACACAGCAGTTTAACAAGTGTGAACTGTGGATCACAGAGACAGATCCCATGATGGGAAAAAGAGGTAGAAAAAGACCTAGAAGCACCAAAGATTGTGTGTGTGTGGGGGATACTTTAAAAAAAATGTAGGTCCCATAGCAATTGAAACATAAATGGCAGAATTACCATAGAAATTTCATACAATATAGCTCCCAAATAAAGTAACCCCCCCTCCTCTCTGAGTTGGAACAAACCTTTATCCAGGCCAAACAAAAGTCTTGAAAGTCCAGGCCAGACTAACATCAGTCCCAGGATACTTACATCCTCCAAAGCTGGCACAGGCCTCTGTCTAAGCTAACTGAATCTATCAAGACTGGAGCAGGCTTTATAGTGCCAACACCCCTCATCCAGTAGGTTACGGCCAATTAGCCTCATCCACCTGACTCAAAACTGAGGCTCCCAGCTGATACCAAACACTGTGGCCTTCCTTTAGTTCCAGAAGCACTGTCACCAGTACGGTTTCCCCAGTGTCAACATATTAGCTCAAAGGAACTTGGCCCGGAGCTTACAGAGAATGAAAAACAATTACCCATTAGACTTGGAGTCACCTACCAACCAACCCCTTGGGCCTGCCTGCTTCCAGTGACACACTCCTTCACTACAAAAGTAATGGAACATAAATAACAGCCACTTGAACAGATTACAGTGACACGTATGATGTTCAGTGGGCACAGGATGTCTGGTGTTGTGTAGATTCAGTTTTGTAAGTATTCATGATATTTAACACTTAACAGATACCATATGATATTTTGTACTTGTGCATTCAGAGCACTCTACAAATGCCCAAGAATTTAGCCGGTGCAGTAAGGAAGTATTATTTGTTCTCATCTGACAGAGGGAGAAAACTGAAGCTCAGGGAGTGTGAAGTAACTTACCCAAATTTACACAAGAAGTCTGTGGCAGAGCTAGAAATGAAGCCCACATTGCAAAACTCAGACTTGAGCTTCCTTTTTATATAATGGTAGTATGCAGAGGCCCCTTCCACACTGCCCGGCCTGCAGCACCCAGGGCTCCGGCGGCAATTTAACAGGGTCCGGGGCTCTGGCCACTGCTGCAGTAGTGGTGGCAGCCGGGAGCCCCAGGCCCTTTTAAATCTTCGGCCCCAGGACAGCTGCCTCAATCCCGTCCCTCCCCTGTCCCCATCAGTGGCCGGGGGTGGGGGCAAAAGGGGGAAATTACACTAAAGTACCATCACAGCACTTTAACATCATCCCTTTAGCTCCTCCACCGCCCCCCCCCCGCCCCCCGTGGCCCTGCCGGTAGGGTCCCTACCAGCAGGGCTGCCAATGTGGGGGTGGGGAGAAGGGGCAGTCAGCTGTGTACAGGCTGGTCCCAGCTTCTTGCCTATATGCCATACCGGCCTACTTTCCAGGGACATATAAAAGAGGTCAGCTTGGGAGTGTTGATTAACTCGGTCTTCTCAGACACGCTTTGTTAATGTGTGTGTGTTCATCAGATTCTAGGGCTGGAAGAACCCAGCCCTGGGGAACCTAGGTCCTGCAGGATAGCTTCACTGGGAGGGAACTTGCAGAAGGGAAAAGTAGAGCTCCGTATGAGAACACCAGTGACACAAGCAGTACATTGATAGAATTACACAACACCCCGCCCCCCAGAAGAGTAACCCTAATAAATGAGCATACCCCAAGTAATGGGGAAATCTGGTAACAACACAGCATGATTCCTTCTTCCATGGCAATTCAATCTCTGCATATGTGGCATATACAGCATGCAAGCACCAAAGTGGTGCTAATAATGACCTTTCAACACCATGCAAGTCCATTAATTAACCCACCCCTTAAAATATTCACTCTGAATTTAAGGTATAATTTTGAAACAAGAATTATTTTCCTGTAAGTTCACTTCTCCCAATATATCTTCCTGTAGAACTCTCACTCCTGGATCCTGTGACTCCAGCATGAGCCATGCAGGAAAATCCATAGGCCATTAGACCATCGTTTTTATTTATCTAGTACACACACACAGCACTGGTTCCTAAAACTGCACCAGAGGTGACATCTTGTAAGAATTGACACCGTCAGAATAAGGAAAAAGATACTTGTTTACTGGTACATGCAATAAACTGATTAACCAACCTCTGGAGCTCCCTTACTGTTCATCTTCATTGCACAATAAAGAGAAACTTCTCAATGGATTATTGACACCACCACTGAATGTTTCTCTGGATGAAATTTCCCCTGCCTTTCTTTGTTACTCAGTACAAATAAAATAAAATGAAATGAATATTTAAGAAAAAACCTTAAATTCTGGAACAAGCTCAGCCAACATTAGTAAATAGGCCACATAAGGATCATAAATGGCAGGACTCCATGAGAACCCATATAACTCTATGCATTGACACTATGGTAAACACCCGTCACCTAAACTCTGTTACCATCTTTTTAACATCTGAAGATTGTAAGAATCCTATGCTGTCTCAGATGACAGCTTAGTGTAGCTGCTGTCTTGCACACAAATAAGCCACATTCTAACCATGGTTCTATCTGTGTAAATCCAGAGTAACTCTACTGAGGTTGCATGGATTTACAATGGAAAAACTGAAGGTAGAATCTGGCTCGTATTTACTGCCACCTGGCAAGAAACAGGACAGTTCAATACTGCTGAGGTGAGCTTTGTAGAGACACACCTATGTTATTGCTCTTGGCCCTCAAGTTTATCCATTCCCCTCCAGCCCCCTGCCCCCCGTTATTGTTCTTCTAGATAGATAGTAAAGTCTGATCAATGCACATCATGGCTACTTAACAGCTTTATAGCATGTATCAAGAACATTTAATTTTAAACACACCTTGCCAACCACCCCTTAAGTCTTCAGGGGTTGCTAATTTTTATGTTTCATTTAACTAAAATATAGCATCCTCCAGGGAATCTTGCTGTTACATCAGTGATTCTGCACCTAGCATCATGCATGACTTGCATACCGAAAGCATTCAGAGCTTTGTAATTCTTGAAAGATCCGCTAATTATGCAGCAGTTCACTAATAGCCCTAGTGTGTGCAGTCAATAGGATCTGGGCAGGAGGCCAGCAATGCAACACAATTCCTGTCTTCTTGTTGGTATTGCTGAGGTTCTTGGGGCAAACTAAAACATTAACTAGTTTTCCTGAACACTGTGTCTTAACAACTGACTGTACAAGAAGATATGATACATAATGTTCTGCACTGTGGTTTGAACAAATCTGATATTAGTATCCAAACAGACTATTCTGGCATCTCTGAGAAGCTTGAAAAGGGTGTTTTGTGAGACAAGCCAACCATTGTTGTTAACTGTGGTTAATGTGACCTGTAACAGAACACTAACCACAGCTAACAATGTGCAGCTTTTCTGATTGACACTTCTAGGTGAAGGCAAAAATTCTGTATCTGACTACTTTTGAGATTTATTAGACTTGTTTTTCTTAGGTTCATTATGAAAGTATGTTGCTTATGTTTATTTCATTTCTCTTTTTCTGCTAGTAAGTCAAAGGATGATCTAAAAATTTTAGTGACAGATCAATACGGAGGTAAAAAATTTAAAATGTATATTGACTAATTAGGAACATACACATGCAGAGTATCAGATGCACGTGACATTCTCTATCACAAGCTACACTTGAAGCTACAAGTGTCAGTACAATTTCCCCCCAAACATACTCTACTGAACATTAGGCACTAGACCAGGGGTTCTCTAACTGGGGGTCAGGACCCCTCAGGGGATTGTGAGGTTATTACATGCAGGGTTGTGAGCTGTCAGCCTCCACCCCAAGTCTTGCTTTACCTCCAGCATTAATAATGGTGTTAAATATATTAAAAAGTGTTTTTAATTTATTAAGGGGGGGGGTCGCACTCAGAGGCTTGCTATGTGAAAGGGGTCACCAGCACAAAAGTTTGACCACTGCACTAGAGGGTACTAACTTGAGATAAAACTGGTTTGTCTTATGGCAATTATAAAATGACTCCATGTACATAGTGAAAGAATATGTAAAAATGATATATTATGCCAGTTCAGTATTCTCCCAGATTTATATAACACCTTTAGTCTTGAAGAATCCCAAAGCTTTCTCCAGTCCAGGGATCATTTTTACTATTAGAAACTTTTAGAGGGGACGAGGTGTAAAAAGTCAAACAAATTTGCCTTCTGATGAGTTGAAAAGAAACTGAATGGGCATTGGTCATTGACAGGACACACTGACTTCTAGGCCATTAAACAGCAGTACAGTAATAGGAAAGCAAATCTTCATTCTCAACCTTCCATTAGGTACATCAAAGCTATAGTACAGTGCTGTTCCCGATAAACATCTTTATTTTAAAGTTTCTGCATTTTCCCATATCAAATAGTCTTTTCTTCCCCTATCCCCTACCACATGAGACAGGACCTGGAAGCAGAGCTCCTTCTTATGGCTTCCCATTTAGACTGGCCTTCAGAGCAAGGAAAGGTACATAAAAAGGTCACAGAGTGCTCAAACTCTCCTGTTACCCTGAGCCAGTTTTCAATCACCTTTATTTTTATTTAGCCATTTCTGGGATCAAAATGTCCCACTGAACCGCCTAGGGGAGCTGTAAGGCCTGATTCTGATCTGAAATGTGACACTGTGCATCAGATGTAACATCAGTTAAGCTAATGAGTTACACAGGTGTAAAAGTGATGAAAGAAAAGTCACTGTATTAAAATAGATCACCAGGAGCCACTGATGCCCAGCTTCAAACTTTGCTTAAACAAAGTTGGTGTTTGATTGTGTGATGTTTGGGGCTGCAGCACCTTTTCTATGGTACATGGCTAGGAAGAGCCTACGTAGAAAAGCCACCTGGATGATGGTTAAAATACACTAACTCTGGATCTAGTGATGATATAGCCAGAAGAGAAAGCTCTGTGAAAAGAACAGAATATATTACAGAGCCAGGGCTCTGATCTGCATAAGTGTTTGGTATAAAAACTTCCAAAATATAGAAGAACAAACAGTTGTGATATGTTCCACCACAGCATCTCACATTCTGAACTGACATCAGGAAAAACTCACCTTGTTCATACAGAATAAAGCTAAATTCTGGTACTTCTGTAATTAACAAACAAATTCCTTCTTCCTGGGGCAGATGATGTTCCAGAGCCTCAAGGCTCAGTATGTGTGAAAACTAATGGTTAAGTAACAACATTCATAAAATTGTAAGCTCTTTTAGGCAGGAACAGGCTGTATCTTATTAAAGGGCCTTCCAGGCACGAGAATATAATAGATGTAATACATAATTAACACAATCTGAATAACAATAATACAATTTACTCAATCCTGTATTTTTTTTTTTTCCTAAAGCAAAAATAGTCTTTGTGTTAATTGCAGACATCAGTACAGACATGGTGCAGGAAGGTAACAACGGTTTAGAGTACCTACAACATTTCTAGCTATGCCCCCTATCACTTGAGCTCAGACAGCAAGAGAAATGGCTGCCTCTTTGCAGTGTGGATGGTACAATGGGGAGAGGAGGTCTCCTTGTACACCTGAGGAGGAAAAGTCACTATTTGGACTTTCTGTGGAAAGAAAGAGTAGTTTGAAATCTTCACTTAAGATGATGACTTGTATGAGCCCCACTCACCACAATAATGTCTCTGTAAGAAAGAACAGCAGCAATTTACTTCAATACCACTGTTGTCCGAAATATTTTGGGACCCTTCAAGTATTTAAAGATTTAAGTTCTACTGGCTTTTTTGTGAGCAAAATAATTGCT
This sequence comes from Chelonoidis abingdonii, assembly GCF_003597395.2. Lineage (NCBI taxonomy): Eukaryota > Metazoa > Chordata > Testudines > Testudinidae > Chelonoidis > Chelonoidis abingdonii. Next base: position 40,908,267 of record NC_133778.1, on the reverse strand, counting down.
TTTAGCAGTGTCTGAGAGGTGTGGCCAAGCTGATTCCCCAGATGCAATAACTTTATACATACTTGAAATTTCAACTGTCATTGTTTATTACTGTTTTGGCTACATTCTCTACAATTTCAGCAGCATCTTAAAGAGACAGTTAATGTATCTTTATGTACAATGAAAACAAAACGGCTTGCAACATCAAAAACAAGAGCCACAGTTTAACTGTACAATATTAAATGAAAACCTGTGGTAATACAGCCTCCTTTTTCTGCAGCATGGACAAAATTACATTTAGGTTTTCAGCATCATGAATGGGACAGTAAAAGGAATCATGTACGTAAGAGAGGGTTCTGAAAAATAAGTTTCTACCATACAAAGCAGTTAGAAAATGTTTCACATTTTAAAATCTCTGTACAAGCCACAAGAAACATTTCCTTGTTGATAGGAACTTCCAGAAATAGAAAATAACCATGAACAACTTCTATATTTAGTATCAATGTGCTCCACAGGTTGAGAGCACAAGAAACTGACTTAAAGAACTGTACTGTATATACCCAACAAAGATTTCTTTTACATGCCTTGATTGTTAATGAATCATCTACTTTTAGTCTCTCTATAACGTACAGCTGACTTGCACTTCAAGGAGGTCATCTGATTCTTTTGCAAAAGTAAAAGCAACATAATTTAGCAGCAATTAAAAGCGCCTTCAAGGAGACTTAAAAAAAATACAATATCCAATTAGAAAAAGCCATACTTTCAACATTTGTACAGGAATAAGTTGCTGAAATTTAATAACTGAAAATATGACCTATGTACAACAATTTACAATAGCATTAGAAGGGAATTCATCATTATCCTGCATAGAACATCATCCATAACCTGTCTGCATTTGGATATATGCTATCGTTTACTTTTCTCAAAGGCCTGTAAAGTGGCAGCATTGTCAAAACTTGTGACAAGTATAATAAATGTAAAGAATGTAGATGGGTTCAAAATTAGCTATTTGAGGGATAATATACCAGAAACTATGCACCACCCTTCAAATCTCAGTGAAACGAGAACACGTGGGTTTGAGGTACAGCCTTTAATAAGACCAAACAGCTAAACAAAATATTATAACTTTTTCAGAAAAGCTTAATACAGAATACAGCTGTGACACTCACTTCTTACTTTGGTTTCAACCACTTGGGAAGTAGGGTTGTTTTTTTTGTCCAGACACTGAACCTTTCCTGTGTGTTCAAATTTGTCCATTGCTTTTCTTATTTAAATAATGAAAAACTACCCTTCATGTTAGCACTCTCCAGTATCAACCAAATATACTTTATAAGTATTAAAAAGATTATTTACAGTGTTCCCAAAAACCCCCCCAAACCTTTTCTTTACTCTTAAACACGGCACATCGATTTGTGTGCAACAAGCAGTGTCATTCTTCATTGTTTAAAGGTTACAGTCAGAAGGGTATATTTATTCACAGTCCATGATCCATTCCCATCATACAAATGGACACTAAGCAGGAGGACTTCAGTCTGAAAACACAGTAATCAAAGTTATCCTGTGTAAAAACACTCAAATGCTCACAAACTAGTCTGCATCTGGAAACTATAAATATATCATGCCAGTCTTCACTTGGAGAAATTTCAGTATGAAATAATGCTTGAAGTAGGTGGCGTAGGGGATGCTGCCAGCCCAGTCATATGTAAGTTTCCTGAAGAATTTGATCTTCTCATGTGAGGGAGAAGATAAGGATCGTTAGCCAGCTGGTGGACATCAAATCGATCTTCTTTGCGGTATGCTAAACAGCGTCTGATAAAGGCCTAGAAAAGCAGGAGGGGGGAAATTACTACTCTTCCAAATAAAATAAATGCTGCTTATGAGCCAATTCTTCCTCCAGTTGATTTAACAAGTTCTAAACAGTTTGAAGTTCTAGAAGAGTTGTTGTTTTCAAGCAGCTCAATTCAGAAGAACAATGTAATTTGTAACTAACTAGTGGGTCCCCAGAATTCTGCAACACGTATGTCAAAATGGTAGGACATAAGGTTGACTTTACACCAAACATTCCTCAATGGCACTTGTTAACATACTTGTTAATCTGCCAGCATGTAACAACAAATCTAGTATCACTTTAAAAAAAAATAATCAATCTTATTTGAGAAACTTCATGAACAGAAACTATGGAATCCACATTTTACATGAAAACAAGCATCTTTTAACACATTGCAAATATTATTTCAAACCAGTAATCAATAAATTGAAGCAAGTGCAGAAGAAGTCTGAGAATGTGGAGACAGAATGCATGTTAAGTGTGTAGCCAGTGTGTTTCTATGGTCCTTCCAATACATGCTTATTTTTCCATTCAGTAATGCTAGAAGGGTTGTTCTCTCTAGCAGATTTAGTGATGCTCTCTGTAATAATGAGGATAGCTATGGCAATGTTCCAGAAATAGGATACTGGCACCTGTGGGTGGGTGGGAAGGAAGGAATCATCTTGGTCCATTTCAGAAAGACTGAATTTGGGAGGCACTGTAGCAGTGAAATTAAGTAGCTGTCAAACTATGCTAGGATTATTGACTGTGCAATCAAATACATTTTCACAAGATCATATGGCATGAAAGAAATTAGCATCTTTAGAATTTAGAAGATTTCTGTAACTTTCCTTTGTGGAAACTGTAGGAAATTCTACTGTGAATCAGATGAGAAGCTGATTAAACTATTCCATTCTAGTTGTCCTCTGTAAGTTGAGGTTTTATCACACTCGTTTGCCTAGATATGAGGGAATCTAGCAAAAAGCTACTCTTGATGGTGCTGGATGCCAGGCTGGAAAGGCACTGTACCTCTAAGCATCCTGTATCTAAAAAAAGTTGTCTGGAAAATCCCCTTACAGCTAACTCCCAGCCCCCAACCTACTTACCCCACCTTATATAACCAGGCTTGACAAAATGTGATTAAAAAAAATAATTTCCATGGATAATATTTATTTTTAAACCCCTCCCCCACAATTTTTAATTGATTTAAAGTTTCACAGTTGGGGGAAACCATGGGAGAGGATCAGAAAATAATTTAACAACAGTGGACATTGAGATTCAAAAAGTTATTAAGCTTAATAACATTAACACAAATGATCCTCTAAGTCCCAAAATAAAGTCTATCACCACAACACAAAAGTTCATACTCAGCTCTGGTGTCTTCGGCCAATCTTGGAACTATTCTTTTTTCTAAATCTGCTCTGCACCAAGCAGCCACTACCTACCCTTCCTAACTAGAGCTCAGCCTTCTTCAATTCTCTCTCTCTGGCTCAGAGAGAGGGTCAGCAGCCAACCCTCCACTGCTGCTGTCCTGATCTTCCCCTAGTTATTCTCTCCTTCAGGAGTCTCATCCTCTTTGCAGCCTCTCCTGCAGCTTCCTCTAGCAGCACCCTTACCTCCCTTGATTGAGAGAGCTCCTGGAGAGCCATCCTTCCCCTGCTGCTATCTCCTGTTTTATAAAGCCCCAGTGCCTTCCCCTAAACCCAACCTGATAGCATGTGTACTGGATCCTGCTCCCTCTTAGACAGACCATTAACCCTGTCACACAGTGCTATGGATTTAATTAACATACCATGAAAAAAATAATTAGTATTTAGTTAAGTAATTAGCTTGTAGGAGGATTAGGGAAAAATCCTCCTTTCCCTGATAAAACATTCAGTTTTTTACCCTTTGTCCTAAAATAAAGACTGAAGATCAAAGAAAAACATGCATTTGTTAGTGATGCGAATTTCATAGAAACTGGACTTGTACATAGCAGTATCATCATAATTTACTGTAACTACTGCATATCCAATAAGTGCAGGTCTTTATATAAGAGCATATGTTACCTTCCTACTGGAAAATAAAGGAAAAAATCATGCAAATATATGTGTATGAATATTAATATTCAGCAGTTCTTAGGCATTTTTGGATTTTAGCATTTTAACATTTAAAAAAATAAATGAATTATTGCAAATAGTTTGCAAGGTCCTTGGGGCAGGGTTTAGTTTTTAAATCTTTGTGCACCTATAGCACCATAGGAACAACAACATAATGTAAAAGACAGCTAAACACAAATAGGAAGAAAATGACATGAGGACCTTAAAGTGCAGTCACATACTGAAAACTGACTGTAAAAATATCATCAAGAATATGTATGTTTATTTAATCGCAATAATTTTCAGATCAGATTTTCAGTTTACAATGTGTTTTTTTCCAACTGCCAAGTCTGTCAATCTGGCCTCTTTCTTGCTTCCACATTGTCATCAATAGTCTGCAAATGCATGTTAGTTTACACTTGATGATGGTGTGCACATCAGAAAAGAATTCATCTCTCTTATATAGGTATAGTGATTAATTGATGCTAATAACAGTAAAAGATAAGTAAAAATTAATTGTTGTCACTAATGGCAGCAAATACTACTCAGAATACAAAGAGGGTAATAAATTGCCATTTTCTGACTATAACCACATTTAAATAGCTGTTGCCTCATGTTTTCCTTCAATAAATTCAATCACAAAAAACCATCAGGGTCAAACTAAAAGGTAAGGGGCATAAACTATTAAAAAATGTAAGCTTATCAGTCGCATGCTGTTCTCATATTGTATGTGCCTGTGTCCATTAACTGAATACAAGAGACCCAATTTTTCCAAACTGAGAACAAAAATTACAGGACAAACAATTCTTCTTGAAATGTCTACATAAACTTTACTTGATCCCCTAACTGTAACTTGCTCAATATGAAATTACTTTTAAGAATATCACCAACAGAAATGTATGCCAGCAAACCATAATAAAAAGGCTCATTCCAAAAAGATTCACATCTTCTTGAAAAGCAGTCTCTAAAGTTATTAAATTATGTCTACTTTGCCCTCTTAACCTTCAGAGGCGGAATCTTACTTATTTGAACAAGATTCCACATTGCTCCTACTTCTACACCATTTGGATCCCAAAAGATGTATTCCTTATATTGCTAGATTAATTCAGGGGTAGGCAACTTATGGCATGCCGCTGAAGGCGGCACGCAAGCTGATTTTCAGTGGCACTCAAACTGCCTGAGTCCTGGCCACCGGTCCGGGGGACTCTACATTTTAATTTAAAATGAAGCTTCATGAACATTTTAAAATCCTTATTTACTTTACATACAACAGTTTAGTTATATATTATAGACTTATAGAAAGAGACCTTCAAAAAATGTTAACATGTATTACTAGCACGCGAAACCTTAAATTAAGATTGCCAACCCCTGCATTAATTGTTTTGGAACACTGGAAGTAGCACCCAATTGTTTTCCTATAGCATTATTTTGAACGAGCATCAAGTCTTTTGCTTGAGACAGGTCACTAATATCCAGAGTAAGCATAAGAACAATTTTAAAAAAAGTACCTCCGATTTATTTTCTTCCCCAATTTCTAGAACCTAGTTTATGTACAGCTGTCCACAGCTATAATCACCAAGGTCACTGGAATCTCCTTTTATCCTCACTTCTCTGTAGAATCTTGATTAATATGTCCAGGGAGAAGGGGTTAGACCAGTGGTTCTCAAACTTTTGTACTGCTAACCCCTTTCACATAGCAAGGAGTGCAACCTCCCCTTATAAATTAAAAACAAATTTTTTATATATTTAATACCATTATAAATGCTGGAGACAAAGTGGGGTTTAGGGTGGAGGCTGACAGCTCACGATGCCCCCTGTAATAACCCTGTGACCCCAAGGGGTCCCGACCCCCAGTTTGAGAACCCCTGGGTTAGACATTTCTTCCAGTACCAAAACAGTATGGTGTTTTTAAATGTACAGATCTCTGCTCTGCATGCCCTATGGCAGCCCAACTATTCTGATATTCTTGTCCCTCATGAAGCTGACCTGATCTTGAGAACATGTACTGCTTAACCAGCCTAGAGTAATGTGACTGGTACATTATGAATTTCAAAGGGAGCAATGGTAGAAGGCATTTTCCCAGTGCATTCCAGCAGTGAAGCTGGTTCTTCAGATTGAGAAAACTAGGTAACAAACATTCACTATTTTCAGAAGCAGCCTGTTACAAAACAAAATTTTTATGAAATGACTTAATTAGCTAATACAGTGAGGCAACCAGAGTCTTCTAGGGAATAAACACCAAAACCAGACAGCATCAGTGATGACAGTTTTTGGGAAGGCCTGGTCTGAAGCACCTTGGAGTCCTTCTGGAGGAAAGGCATATGTAAATGTAAAATGATGAAGTAAGTCTTTCCCAGATTACTTTTGGACATCTGATCTTGGATAAGTCCCAAAAGAGATATATTGTACAAAAAACTGAAATAATTTCCAACTGTAAAGAGAGGCTGTAACCAAGAAAACCTGTCCATTGTATCTTTCCCACTTACATGATATTCTTAAATTAGTGGTAATTTTATAGCTTGCTTCTAAAGTAAATACTCTAAAACCAATCAATAAATTTAGTATTTGCTTCATGCTACTTAATTAGGTTCTAAGAAAATTTACCTTGGCTTCATTGCTTACAACAGGTTTAACTGGGAACTGGACTTCTGTGGCTTTTAATATTGTGTTTTCTTGTAAGATATCTTGTTGTGATTGATTATGACCAAATGGCTGAAAAATAAATTCAGATAAATTTCCTCATGAAGCATCCAAATATCAATTTCAGTGACAACATATCTTCATTCTAATTTATGTTATTTTAAACTGTCTGTGCGCTCACAAAAATATCTAGTAACACTTAAGTAAAATGACATTTTTATGTCAGGCTAGACTATTTGTTCCTCTACCTCTTGTTTGAAAGAGGTATCAATGAACATAATATCAATGTTCAGAAACTGAAGTAACATAAGGTCTTTATGACCACAATTTCAGTGCGTAGTGGAGATATAAGTAGAGAAGCTTGTCTTAAAGCTGTACACAGTTTTTAAACACATTTTTGTCTCACCTTTCTTCCATAAAGACACTGGAAAAAGATTACTCCAACTGACCATACATCAACCTTGTTTGAAATCTTTGGTGGCTCTTTGCCAACTACAAAACACTCTGGAGGCAAGTACCTGTAAAACCAAAACCTTCTGTCACTACAAGTAAACCTATAATGTTTATATCATGTTCAAACACAAAATTATACATCTGACTGCACCTGATTCCTTAACATTGGTACAGTTATTTCAAGCCTGTGTTTTGTTTTTTTAAATCAAGAGTGACATTGTAATTTTCAATATTCCATAGTGTCAGACACAGATAATAGAGCTAATCAACTATATAGTGAGATTTCAATTTTTAGAAAGTGAAGTTAATGTTAAATAAAATAGACCCTATTCCTTATCGCATATTCCTAGGAGTGGGCAAAATAACTATTGCCTGAGATTTAGGGATTGGAGCCCTAGACTGGATATATACTCCTCTTTTTGTTGCCTGTTCTCACAGGAGGTAAATAAATTAAATATGTATTTACTGAAACGTCTATGTAAATCACAAGATTGTTTTCTATTTATTATAGAAGCAGAAAATTTTGAAAATGACTATACAGTACTTTACATCTATCAACATTAAAGCTTAGGTAACCCTTTCATTACTGTCCCTTCTTCACACTTGATAACCTCCTGCAATGTATTGTATATCAATGAAATTAAAATACACCGTATAGTATATACAGTAGGTAGTGAATAGTTTACAAGAGATACAATGAACACAGACATTCAGCTTCTGTACATGACAATTTACATAAAATTCCTTATAAAATAACTCCCACTTTAAATTATCTTATAGCATTTCCTTCTATGAATCAACCTTTTCGAGACATACTTGGAGACAGAAAACAGCTAGTTTCTAAAGAAAATCCCATCATTTTAGCAATGTGATGTGCTGAAACTTAGTAGTGGTATTAAGGTCATGGATCCCACTATTTTTTGATCTTGTATTAATTTATAATGTAATTATTGCACATGGCATTTCAGACTAGTTAGAGGCCAAAGACCAACACTTTATAACACAGATCCCCCTAAAGTAATACTGAGAGGGTTAAGTAGATACAACATCAGAAATAGTTCAAGGTGCATAATGTCTCTAAAAATAAAGCCACTTATTTAAGCTCCTAAATATGGAATTAAGCATCCAACTTTAGGTTCCCAAGATTGAAAATTTTGTCAGCTGATTTTGTGTGTATTTATAGTATAAATGACTAGAGGCATTATTATGCTAGTAACAAAACAGTAATATATCAGTAATTTTAAAAGATGAATCACACCAAATGATAAATTATACCAAAACATAGGCCAAGCCGAAACATTAATGAAACAAAACAATGTATACATAGAAATATTTAAACAAGATATGTAGAGTTGTGAACTAGAGAACATCTTTAGACTGACACAGTGACTAGAAAGTGAAAAAGTCAAAAGCAAGTTGTAGAAAGATTCACGAGTGAAAATAATTCTAACACATCCATATTATTTAACATTTTCATTTGGCATAAATATTTCCAAATATTAATGTGTCTCTCTCTCTCCCACCTTCCTCCCCCTGCCAAATAGATATAGTGTTTCCTAACTACTGAGTGCTTGACTTTGCAACCTAAATTATGGGTTTTTAATGTGAGGGGGTTTGTGTATAATTTCCGAGGGGTGGGTTCTGTGTTTTGTTAGCTAAAGAAGAAGGTAAAAACAAATTCTATTATGTAAAACTTAGTAAACGGAAAAAGCTACAGAACTGAGAGGGGCTCAAACTTAATTTTAAACAGAAAAGTTAACATTGTACCTGACTTCTTTCCTTACTGCAGGTAAACTAATGAAAAGAGGTGAAGTGCTCAGAGGAGTTGGCAGATAATGAACTAACCAACACTACCCTCCTACTTACTCTTCAAACCCACTAGCAGGATTGAAGGGCTGCTATGGCAAAGAGCAGAAAAGCCAAAAGCCCTATTAGAACAGGGAGGGACTGGGGAGAACAAATCCCAGCCAGGAAGTTTCTATAGGCAATAAAAATACTCACTGCTTTTCCTGTTCTGTAGGCAGTTTTATCATTACAGCTTTCTGTAAAAGTGCCCGACTGCACGAGAGACAAGAGGTGGTTTATACCCCACCTTCATTTCCACCCAACAGACACACTAATGGGATGTCTCTGGGTCTCCTACCGACCTGTTGAAGTTCAGATGCAGGAGGGAGGGAGAGAGTGTAATTTCGCTCTCTGGGGTATCTCAGGCTGGCTGTTCCCTGCCCTACAACTGCTAAAATCCTCAGTCTTCAAAGGCGAGGGCATTTCCTACTACCTCCCTTCATGGCTGCCATGAGCAAATCCTCGGGCTTGTCTTGGTTATAACATTTTATTATACATGTTCCAACACATTTCAGACCATGACTTTGCAGTCAGTGCATACAAGGGAAAGTTGTATTTCACATTGTGTCAGCTCATCTGGATTCTGTTCAACCACGTCACAGTGACGATGTCTACAATGACCACAAAACTGTGGCCAGTATACTGTTAACTATCTCTTTAAGGTTATATTCTAACACGATTAGATTTCATAGCAAAGACAATTCCCTAAAGTGCTCCCTCTTTTCATCAATAGGTGTGGGGCTTATTCCTGAAACCAAGTAGTATTAATTAAGGGGTATTCAATTTCTGGGATTAAAGGTGGCACAATTGACAAGAAGGCCTTTAAACTAGGAGATAAGGGGACAAGACTGGGAGAGACTCGTGAAATCTCTACATCTCACTTCAATACAAAGGAACAGGAAAATCAGCTAAATGAAGATATAGTAAATGGTAGTGGGACATCAAAGCAAGGAAACCAGGTGAGGTCTGAAGGAAACAATTAAAATGCTTGTACACAAATGCCAGGAGTCTGGACAATAAAATGGAGCAATTGGTGCTACTGGTGCAGAAGTGAAACCAGATATTATAGGGATTACAGAAACATTCATGACTGGAATACAGGTATTGAAGGGTACATGCTGTTTAAGAGAGAGAGAGAGAAATAAAGATAAGAGTTGTATGTCAACTAAGTAGTACACTAAAGAAATACAAAGTGATTGTATGGACAAAACAGAATCTGTTTGGGTCAAACTCACTTTATGGAAGGACTGCAACAAGACCCTCTTTTTACAGTAGTACCAGAGGTTTGCTATAGACCCCCATGGTCAGACTCACATATGTGCACAGAGATTTCCAATATTATTAGAGACAAATACTTCTAGGAATGGTAAAGATTGGAGAATAAATGCTACTAAGACTGGTAAGACCCACATAATCCTGGTTGTGTGATAGATGAGAGTTTTCTTCCTCAAATCATCACTGAACCACCAAGAGTTGATGTAATTTTAGACTTGCTTTTGGTAAGTAGTGAAGACATCAAGGAAGAGCTAGTCATAAAAAATAACCTTGGATCAAGTGTTCGTGGGCTGATTAAATGAAAAGATAATCAAAACCTGTTTGTCAACTATGATTTTTTATTGTAAAAGGGCAGACTTTGGTCAATTAAAAGAATTACTTAAAGACGTCAACTGTACTGAAGAGCAGAAAAAACAAATGTGGAGGTGGCTGGAATTTCTCCACATCAACTATACAAAACTATCTGAAATTTGCATTATAAGAAAAGGGAAAAGAACTTGTAGGGAAAGGCTACAGACCCAGCTGGATGAATAACCACCTAAAAAGTTTGTTATGAGTAAGCCGAGAACCTATAGGGAATAAGAAAAGGGGTTGATTAGCAAAAAAAAATAAAATATAAAAATAAAAAAATAAAATAAAAAATCTATATTGTGGAAGTTAGAAAAAGAAGGAGTAAAGCAAGAATTACCAAAAGTCAAGCTGAATTAGCTCTTGCTGTGGACATTTAAATAAGTAAGTTTTTTAGTTATATAAATAGAGACAGACTATGGAAGGATGAAGTTGGGCCATTATGCAGTGTAGATGGGAAGAAGATTAAAGATCATCTAGATACAGCTCAAAAACGAAATAAATAATTTGCTTCAGTTTTCAGTAAGGATGACAATACAGAAATGTGATGGAAATGAGTGTCAAGAAATGGAAACTACTACATCTCAGGTAGAAGAAAACTTAACGATCTTATTATGCTCAGATCAGGAGGACCAGATAATTTCCATCCCAGAACACTGAAACAACTGACACATGACATTGCTAGCCCGGTAGCAAGTATATTTAATAAATCTACCTATTCAGGCATAATACCATATAACTGGAAAATAGCTAACATTGTATCTATACTTAAGAAAGGGAAAACAAGTGACCTGTTAGCCTGACTTCAGTAATATGCAAGGTTTTAGATCAAGTTGTGAAAGAAAGAATAACTACATTCATAGAGGCAAATGATCAAGGGGATGTAATGCAATAAGGGTTAACAGAGGTAGAACATGAAAGACTGATCTGATTTCCTTCTTTGAGAAAATAACTGATTGTTTAGATAAGGGAAGTGCAGTAAACCTAACATACTTGGGCTTCAGTAAAACATGTGACAACAGTACCACGTGGGAAATTATTCCTTAAATTAGGGAAGACAGGGATCAGCACAAGTGTTGTAAGGTGGATAAGTAATTAGCTGAAGGGGAAAAGGCAGTGAGTTATGCTACAAGGTGAAGTACTGGACTAGAGGGAGATTACTAGTGGAGTTCCTCAAAGATTAGTCTTGGGGCCAATCAACATTTTTATGAATCACCTTGGCACAAAAAGTGTAAGTGTGCTGATAACATCTGCTGACAGTACAAATACAGAGGAAGACAGGGTTATTATACAGGAATATCTGGATGATCCTGAAGACTGAAGTGACAGAAATGGGATGAAATTCAATGGTACAAAATGCAAAGTCATTCACTCAGGGTCCAATAATAAGAATTTCTGCCTTCAGCTGGGGGCTTATCAGCTGGAAGTGACAGAGGAGGAGAGAGACCTGGATGTGTGGGTCTATCACAGGATGATTATGAGCCACCAGAGTTATGTAGCTGTGAAAAAGGCAAGTGTGATACTAGGAAGTATCAGATGAGGCATTTTCAGTAGAGATAAAGTAGTATTAATGACATTGTGTAATGCACTGGTAAGACTTAATTTGGAATACTGGTACAATTCTGGTCACTCGTTCAAGAAAGATTAATTTAAACTAAAGCAGGTGCAGAGAAGAGCCAGTAGGAAGATAAGGGGAATGGAGGACCCATCTTATGAGAGGAGACTGGGAAAACATGGCTTGTTTAGGCTAGTAAAATGAAGGCTGAGGGGAGATATGATTGCTCTCTATAAATACGTTAGCGGATATGATTGCGCTCAGGAAGGCGAAGAGCTATTTAAGCTGAAAGACAATGTTGGCACAAGAACAAGCATATATCAACTGCCCATGAACAAATTCAGGCTGGAAATCAGAAGAAGGTTTCTAATTGTCAGAGGGATGAGGTTCTGTAGCAGCCTCCCAAAAGTTGTGGGGGCAAGCAACTTAATTATTTTAAAGAGAGAGCAGAACAAATTTATGACAGCTACTGTATGATGAGGTTGCTTGTGGTGTTAGGGGAAGGGCTCAATTTCTCTGGTCTTCACTTTTGGTTTATGTCTGATGCATCTGAAGCTCATGCTTCAGGGTTTCACCTGGCAACTAGAAGAAGTCAGGACGGAATTATTCTCCCCCCATCATATGTTCTGGGTGGGTGTTTTTATCTCCTTTCTTTAAAGCATCAAGGAGGACCCACAGCTGGAGATGAGATATTGGAATGGAATTCTATTATTAACAGCGCGATTAATCACCATTAATATTTTTATCGCTTGACAGTCCTAGTTTTTTTGCCTTCCTCTACAGAGTCTGGGTGCGGGTCACTTGCTATGATTACTTAGTTGTACCTCATTTAATCATTTCCCTGCCACCATGGGGGCCTTGAGCCCTCCTATTTGTTGTCTGTGACACTGAATAGGCGAGTCTCCTGTGGGTTGTAATACTTTGGTCTAATTTTGGTTGTTGGGTTTAACGTGAAGGTGCTGGATGGTGTTGGTGGCCTGTAATATGCAGAAGGTCAGGCTAGATGATCTGATGGTCCCTTCTGGCCTTAAACTTTCTAAGTAGCAGAAGAAGCAGGCACACTCTCCACTTCCCACATATATTTTTCAAATAAATAGTCATATGAAGACATAAACTGGCCATGCCCTTCACAGTATTTGGACTTCTGCACAAAGTGAGAGGTCAGAGGGTGTTCAGTCTTACTTTTCCATAAGATTTTTACACTTGCGCTCATTTGGGAAATGTATTTAGACATGCATTTTTTAAATGCTTTGTTCAGAACATGTGCTGCAATTTCACTGCACAAGGTTTCAGGTAAGCATGTGAGAAATGCCTAATTCTCGAAGGTCCTCCTAAGGGTCTAACCTAGTGCACAAATTTTAATTAACATACATAACACTGGAAAACACTTCATAACAGTTTTATACTGACACAGTATATATTTATCCTGTATGTACACATGTAATAAAAACTGCCATATATATATTATCCCAACACATATAGTATGGATGGTCAGTTTTCCAGTCAACTGAACCTTTAAGACTAAAGTAATTATTTTAATGTGTGTGTATACATGGTCTGAAGAAGATGATGATCTGGGGATCTAAAGTTCTTGGAACTGTTAACATTTCTCCCAGGAGAATTTCCCAGTGCTAAGCATCTATGCAAACCCATCATCCCTGGGAGGGCTGTCATGATCTTCCAAAAGCCAAAGGGTTTAATATATATTTTCTTCCTGGAAAACATGTTTATAACATTCTGAACTAAAATGGTGATTCTTTCAGAATGTCCAAATATAAATCCTGGCTGCTGCCTTCCTGGAAGATTACGAGTGAAGTATAAACTGACTTCCACAGAAGTAAAAATAGAAACATAGGAATTGCCACACTAGAAGTAATCAAAGGTCTTCCTAGTCCAATTTCATTTTTCCAACACCCATCACTTTTGGGGGAAAAAAACCCAATAATAAAACCCTCATACTGCACCTAACTGTGCAACACTATGCTTTGGGCAAGGGTTATTCTCTCTTACTTCAGCTGATCCCCAGATTTGAAAACTGATTATCTAATGTAACTGTAGAAGTTATTCATACTCCTATAAACATCTGATTATGTTATGCATCCTACAAAATTCAGTAATATTATGTTACTTCAACACGAAGATCCACAGGCTAAATGTTGCACATAAATCCTTTTCCTTCCCCCATTTTGCATTTGATGCTTTTAATCCTAGATATCTGTGTAAAACTGATTTTACATTTATTGTTCAAATTTCAATAGAGTTTAAATAACATCTGTCCAAACTTAAAATTACCAATAAGTTCCTGCCCCTTGTGAAGTTAAGTCCATTCCATCCACACCATAGCTGTCATCATCCATTATTTTAGAGAGACCAAAATCAGTGATTTTTATTTCTCCACATGCTGTTCCATCTACTAGAAGGATGTTACCTAACAACAATAAAAAATTATGAATATGCAATCTTATCACAAGAATACTAAATAAATGCTTCTTACTAGGTTCAGTCTGCAGCAGTGCCTGATACAGCTGAAGCAGCTGACCACCACCTTTCTACCCTCCTCCTCAAACCATTTTGACCCCTGCATGGCTCTAAGTTGCTCCCAACTGCAATGCCCCCCCCAAGGGATTGACTGGGTAGCTGAGAAACACAAGATCACAGCAACCCTGGCCATGGTGCTTTTTCCCCACTTATTGTCCTGAAAACATGTTCTACCAGCACCATAGAATTCACAGGAAGCTGGTTAAACTGGCTTTAGGGCCAGCCTCTATATGCCCCCCAAGAACAGTGCAAAGGGGCTGCAGATGGGCGTAGGATCTCTCCCCGTTTTTAAACTGCACAATGAATTTCTCATACTATTTTTGTTTTCCTTAAGCAATATACTTTATTCATCATTTAAACAACATTTTTTTATTTTACCAATCTTGATTTAATATTTTTGAAAGAGAACATAAAAGTCTTAATAAAAATATATTCAAAATTGTTCTAGATGAGAACAATCACCCCTGGAACTGTGCAAAAGAGCATGCATATTGTACAACTCTATCCTCTCTAAAAGAAAACAATGTTAACAGTTTCTTACTTATTAAGTGGTAGCTTGATGTTGTACAGCACGCTACAAAAACACTGTCTTTGCCATAAGGGGATAACAATTTAAGATTCACAAAGAGAATACTAACAAACTAGATGGTCAAATGAAATCCCAAGGTAGAAGATGGTATAAATCTTTAGTCTGTTTAAAATGGTCACACTCACTTTATTTACTCTATGTTGAGTCATTACTGGAAGACTTAATGAATGCAGTAAGATTTAAGGAGAGATTAGAATAAAGATGATGGTCATTAGACATGCAAGAAAAATTGGACTGTTCCAGGCATAAAGTGACAGCATGGAAGAGGACATGAAGATGACAGTGGAAGGAGGATACAAAGGGAGGAGCTAGGAAAGAGGCCTGATTATAGCAAAGGAGGACAACACTTGTATGCATGAGTGCAATTACACAGAGACTTCCGTGCGAAAACAAAAGCCTCAACTAGAGGTAGATGATGATAGCCAGTGAAAGAATTTGAGTAGATAAGGAAAATGCACAATAAATGGAAATGATTTTCACAGCAACATTTTGGAAAGATCAGAGGGGAATGAAACAACAAATTATTTTCTTTGTATTTCTGACGGTGTCCGTCATGTTCTCTGGATCTGTGATGGGGTGTCTGCCCAACACAGGCATAAAAGGGGTTAATCTTGCCCTGTCCAGGAAGAAGCAATGGAAGTAAGTCCTCCCACCAGCCCAGAGAGGCTGTTTGAAGTACAGCCAATTAGGGAGGAGATGCAGGGAGCAACCCAGGCCCCAAAGGCTCAGATAAAAGGGAGCTGCAGGGCAGAGTAGGGTCAGTTGATTCAGGGAGCCCAGCTGAGGTAAGGGTGAAGAAGGTGCTAGGGCCATGAGGAAGTGGTCCAGGGAAATATAACAGCACTGATGGAGGTTATAGAGGAGCAGCAGAAGGCTGCTATTTACTGAGTCCCTGGACTGGGGGCTGCAGTAGTGGGCGGGCCTGGGCCCCCCCTGCAACTCGTCATTGGGGAAGTGGCTCAACTGTTGGACAGAGATCCCCTCCTGGAAGCGGGAAACAAATGATGACCTAGCCAGAGGTCTGAGTTGAGAAGAAGATGCTGGAGTTCTGAGAGCTGAGAGAGGAGCCACAGGCAGGAGCAGAGACTAAGTGCCAGTGTGCAGACCGCAGATGTGCGTGTTTGCCTCAAGCTAATCCTCAGCATGACCAGGAGGAGGCACCAGTCCAGTGATGAGGGCTGCACTTTGTGACAGGGATTTACCCCATAAATTAAAATCACAAAATAATGCAAAATGACTAATGAGTTGAGGCAAGTGATAGCCAAAGAATAGACAAAGATTTCAGTAATAAAGATGTAAGAGAAATATGGATTTTGGAGATGTTAAAGAAGAAATGACAACCAAAAGTTAATCTGAGATTTTCCAACATGGATTACAAATAAAACACGAGAACACAAAAAGGGCAGCTACCTGTTCCGTAACTGACATTCTTCGAAATGTGTTGCTCATGTCTATTCCACAGTAGGTGTGTGTACTCGCCACGTGCACTGGTGCTGGAAGATTTTCTCTCAGCAGTACCCATAGGGGGAGCGCTGCTGTGACCCCTAGAGTGACGCTACCATGGCATGTTATAAGGGGAACTGCACGCTCCCCCCACCCTCAGTTCCTTCTTGCTGGAGCAACTCCAACAGTGGGGAAGGAGGGCAGGATGTGGAATAGACATGAGCAAAACATCTCAAAGAACACTAGTTACGGAACAGGTAACTGTCCTCTCTTCTTCGAGTGATTGCTCATGTGTATTCCACAGTAGGTGATTACAAGCTATGTCTGATGGAAGTGGGTAGGAGTTCAGAGATTCCCTGGCTGAAGCACAGCTCTACCGAAACCAGCATTATCCCTGGGATGGGAGACAATCGCGAAGTGCAAGGTGAACATGTGCACTGAGGACCAGGTAGTGGCTCTACAGATGTCCTGGATAGAGACGTGGGCTACAAAGGCAGCCGATGAGGCCTGAGCCCTTGTTGAGTGAGCCCTCACGATAGGTGGTGCGGGAACCCCTGCTAGGTCATAGCATGCCTGGATGCATGATGTGATCCACCGAGACAGTCTCTCGGTGGAGATCGGTTGATCCTTCATGCGCTCTGCCAAGGCAACAAAGAGTTGCAAAGACCTGCGGAACGGCTTAGTACACTCCAGATAAAAGGCTACCTTCCAGAAAAGGTGAGACCACAAGCATGTAGCCAGGGGTTCGAACTGGGGCCCCATGAGGCAGGATGGCACCAAGTTTAGATCCCATAAGGGAAGGACCGTACCAATGCTGCCGGGACCAAGCTGGGGCGATTAGGAGGACACGTGCTTTGTCCGTTTTTACTTTCTCCAGGACCTTGGCAATGAGGGAAAATGGGGGAAAAGCGTGAAGAAGTTGGCCTGACCATTACAGGAGGAAGGCGTCAGAGATCGATGGATATCAGTAGCCACAATGCCCTGCGCATGGACACAGTTGAGGCCATGGACCAAGCATCCGTGTCAGCCGCATCCGCTGCCACCTGCAGGGCAGCTTTTGCGGCAGCGGCGCTCTCTTCCACCAGTGCCTTAAAATCCTTCCTTTCATGCTCTGGAAGGGAGGGTTTGAATTTCAGCAGTGATCCCCACAAGTTAAACTCATAATGATCGAGGAGGGCCTAGTGGTTGGCCACACTCAGCTGGAAGCTGATGGATGAACAAAGCTTCCTGCCAAACGAGGCCAGCCTTTTGGAGTCTTTATTTTTGGGTGTGGGACCTGGCTGGCCTTGTCTCTCCCTGTGGTTCACGGACTCTACCACTAGGGAGTTGGGGGCCAGGTGGGTATAGAGATATTCCTGCCCCTTTATGGGCATGAAGTATTTGCGCTCTGCCCATTTTCATATCAGGGCAAGAGAGGCCGGTGTTTGCCAGAGGGCATTAGAGATGTTGGGCACCCCTTCATGGAGCGGGAGGGCCACTCTGCCCGGTGCCGAGGATGAGAGTACATTGAACAGCGAGTCCGAGGGTCCCTCCATCTGCTCAGCTTGAAGGTGGAGACGACGCTACTCGCTTTAACAGCTCCTGATGGGCCCTGAAGTCCTTGTGTGGTACGGAGCGGGGTGGGGCTGCAATCTTGTCCTCCAGTGCCGGGCAGGGGGCCGGTACTGGGCTCTGCATGCCGGCCGGTGCTGCAGGATCCGCCCCTTGGGCGGACTCCTCTTGCGGTGCCAAGGAGCCGTGACCAGCCAATCTATCCCTCGGAGGTCTGGATAGCGCGGCTGACAGAGACATCGATGCTCCCACTATCGACAGAGGGCCTTGCTGGACATGCACAGAGGGCCAGAGGGTCCACTGGCACCACTGGCCTGCCACGGGGTCCCCTTGCCATTGGCCCTGGTGTGTCGCCAGCGGCACCAGCTGGTTGGGTTGGCCCAGCTGGGTCATAGGGCGCTGCATGCAGGACGAAGTCGGGTTGTCAACGACCTGTCGGAGCCATGCAAACGGTAGGCGTGGTGGTGCCGAGCACAACATCTGCCATGGTATCTGGACTCCAACGCAGCACTGTTCCTCCACGCCGAGGTGCTGCTAGTCGAGATGATTCGATGCCTGGATCCATGACAACGTGGAGCTGGTGATCCCCGCCAGGAGTTGCGAGCTCGGTGCCTCGACGCGTGAGAATTGGAGCATGACCGGCGATGGCGGCAGTGTTGGGAGTGGTTCCTATAGCTCCTCCTAGAGTGGGAGAGTCTGTGGCATCGATGCTTGTCCCACTGATACCCTGCACTCGGCGTGGAGCGGTGCCTGAAGCCAGCACCGACTCCATGAGAAGGGCCCGAAGTCTAATGTGTCTCTCTTTTTCCGTCCTGGATTTGAAAGACCTGCAGATTTTACAGCAATCGCTGATTTGGGATTTGCTCAGAGACAGTCGGTGTGCAGGTCAATTCTGGGCAACGAATGCCTACAAGGATCGCACGATTTAAACCCTGGGGCCCAGGGTATGTCCTGGTCCAAACTCTAATTAGCCAAAGTAGAACTTTTAACAGACTAACTGAAACAGGTACTACTGAAGACGACGAGAATTGGGACAAGCTGCAGCAAAGCTGGAGCAAGTAGTTCCGATGCACCATCACTGGCGGCAAGACGGAACTGAGGGTGGGTAGAGTGTGCTGCTCCTCCTATAGCACGCTGCGGTGGTGCCACTCCAGGGGTCGCAGCAGTGCTTCCCCAATGGGTACTGCAGAGGAAAAAACTTCCAGCACCGGTGCATGTGGCGAGCACACACACCTACTGTGGAATACACATGAGCAAGCACTCGAAGAAGAATTATTGCACTTTCAGCTGTAACTTTTTTCATTTACCTGGCTTAAGATCATAGTGTATAATAGGGGGCTTGATCTCATTGAGATACCGTAGTGCATTTACTATTTGCATTACAATGGACCTAGCTTCTTTCTCTGACATCAGTTTATGTTGCTTGAGATAGAAATCCAAATCATTGCCTTCACAGTACTCCAACACTGTACAAAACCTAAAGTAAAAATTCAGAAATACAGTGTCAGATAAGGTAGAGTACAAATTGCCATCTAACGGCATAATTATATGAAAAAAAAGTAAAGATTGATAATGACAAGTTAACAATTTCACATATAAGAATAAAATCGTTTTAAATTAAGAGAATCTGGCATAACTAGTTAATTAAAAACCCAACATCGAAGCATTTGCATTCAACGGAAAAGAGACTACACAAATATTAGTGAGGCCATGTAAAAAAAGACAGTTACCTTTTCTGTAACTGGTGTTCTTCGGGATGTGTTGCTCGTATCTATTCCACAGTAGGTGTGCGTGCTTGCCATGTGCACTGGTGCCAGAAGTTTTTCCCCTAGCAGTACCCATAGGGGAGTGCCCCAGTGACCCCTGGAGCGATGTCTCCATGACACGGTACAAGGGGTGCTGAGCGCTTCCCCCACCCTCAGTTCCTTCTTACCAGAGAACTCCGACAGAGGGGAAAGAGGGCGGGATGTGGAATAGACATGAGCAACACATCTCAAAGAATACCAGTTATGGAAAAGGTAACTGTCTTTTCTTCTTTGAGTGATTGCTCATATGTATTCCACAGTAGGTGATTCCAAGCTATATCTCTTGGAGGTGGGTAGGAGTTCACAAATTCTCATGACGAAGCACAGCCCTGCCGAACCCGGCGTCCTCCCTGGTTTGGGAGACAATCACATAATGCGAGGTGAAAGTGTGAACTGAAGACCACATAGCAGCCCTACAAATGTCCTGGATGGGGACATGGACCAAAAACAGCCGACGAGGCCTGCACCCAAGTTGAGTGCGCCTTCACAATTGATGGCGGAGGGATTCCTGCCAAGCCATAACAGGTACGGAAGCATGAGGTGATCCAGTTGGAGAGCCACTGAGTGGAAATTGGCCGACCTTTCATGCATTCGGCCGAGGCGATGAACAGTTGCAAAGACTTTCTGAATGGCTTAGTCCACTCCAGGTAGAAAGCCAGAGCCTGTCTCACATCCAGTGTGTGGAGGCAGCACTCCTCACTGGACACATGGGACCTGGATCAGAGGACCGGCAGAAAAATGTCCTGACCTATGTGATAGGCAGAGACCACCTTTGGGAGGAATGAAGGGTGTGGGCGGAACTGGAGCTCATGTGTATGGGGGGCTCAGCAGTCAGGGCCCCGAGTTCCGAAACCCATCTAGCTCATATGACTGCAACCAGGAAGGCCACCTTCCACGAGAAGTGTGACCAGGAGCACGTAGCTAGCAGCTCAAACAGGAGCCTGATGAGACAGGCCAACACCAGGTTTAGGTCCTACTGTGGGACAGAGGGCCTAACATACAGGAAGAGGTGATCCAATCCCTTAAGGAATCAGCCAGTCATAGCATGAAAGAATATCGTGTGGCCCTGCCAATATGGCCGCCAGGTGCACCTTGACTGATGAGGGCAACAGGCCCTGGGCTCTAAGGTGAAAGAGGTAGACCAGAATAAGCTGGATCGGGGCAGCCACCAGGGAAACGCCCTGCTCATCTGCCCATCTGGAGAACCGAGACCACTCTGAAAGTAGACTTGGCACGTGAAGGGTTGCCTGCTTTCTAGGAGGACAAGCTGAACCCCTTCCAAGCACGTCCTTTTCTCCCTACCTAACCATTGAGCAGCCATGAGGGTGCCATGAGGTGGAGCGCCGGTAGGTTGGGGTGGAGGTGGCAGCCCTGGTCCTGGGAGAGCAGGTCCGGGCAGGACGGCAACGGTGGGGCAATTGCCAGGCCTGTGAGGGTCCCATAACAATGCTGCCTGGGCCATGCCAGGGCAATCAGAAGTACCCAAGCCTTGTTCGACTTTACCTTTTCCAGGACCTTGCCGATCAGTGGGAACAGGGGAAAAGCATAGAGGAACTGGCTTGACCAGGACAGGAGGAAGGTATCGGACATAGCCCCCCATTCTAGCCCCCCCTCAGAGCAGAACTGGGGACAGCAACAGTTCTGCCAAGTCATGAACAGGTCCACCTGGGAAATTCCCCACACTTGGAAAAGTCTGTGCACACCTCTGGGTGGAGAGACCACTTGTGCAGAGAGATGTCCCTGCTCAAGTGATCCGCCCGCACGTTCTGGGCACCCAGAGTCCCACAGCCTGAGGGCTTCGCAGCAGAGGGCAGAGGATTGGGCCCTGCCTTGCCTATCGATATAGAACATCGAGGCTGTGTTGTCCATAAGAACCCTGACAGCCGTACTTCCCTGAGCTCCTTGACATTTATGTGGAGGGTCAGATCCTGAGCTGACCACAGACCTTGGGTCTGAAAGTCCCCCACATGGGCCCCCCCATCCCAAATCTGACGTGTCAGACACTAGTTCCAGCGATGGGGCCCTGCCCCTGAATGGGACCCCTTGGAGCATGTTTCTCAGGGAGGACCACCACCATAGGGAGATGATCACTGGCTCGAGTTTTGTCTTCCCTGGCCTAGAAGAACTCCGAGGCCAACCAGAGCCGGAGGGGCCTCATCCTGAGTCTGGCGTGACAGACCACATACGTGCATGCTGACATATGACCCAAGAACTGGAGCCACACTCTGGCTGTTGTCACCAGAAACCTCGTGACCATGTCGATGAGCCCCTTCAGGGTCTCAAACCTGTCCAGTTCTTTGGCCGACAAGGTATCCAGGACTACCCCAATAAACTCTATGCGTTGTACCGGGACTAACGTGGACTTGGTGTCACTTACCAAAAGGCCCAAAGTGGTGCACATGAACAGGAGGCACCACGTGATCCCACATCTGTGACCCAGAGCTGCTCTTGACCAACCAGTCGTCCAGATAGGGGAAGATCTGGACCCCTCGGTGCTTGAGGTAGGTCGCAACCACCTACATATATTTTGTGAATACTCTGGGGGTGGTGGACAGGCCAAACAGGAGGACCATAAATTGGTAGTGCTCCTGCCCCACCATGAAACGGAAGAAGCGTCTGTGCTCATCGAATATATGAAAGTGGAAGTACGCGTCCTGTAGATCGAGGGTGACATACCAGTCCCCAGGACCCAGGGAGGGGATGATGGAGGCCAGCGAGACCATGAGGAACTTGAGTTTCACCATGTACTGGTTCAGGCCTCGCAGGTCCAAGATGTGCCTGAGCCCCTCTTTGGCCTTCAGGATAATGGAATAGCAGGAGTAGTACCCCTTGCCTCTGAACTTCCCCGGTACTGCTTCCACTGCTCCTAGGCCCAGGAGCTGCCCCACCTCCTGCTCGAGCAGAACCTCGTGCAAGGGATCCCCCAGGAGGGAAAGGGGCGGAGAGTGGTTGGGTGGGGAAGAAGTAAACTGGAGGGTGTAGCCCCAGGAGATGGTGTTGAGGACCCAACAGTCCAAGGTCAGCCGCGACCACTCCGGGAGGAAAGCACACAACCGATTGCAGAAGGGAAGCTTTACTGAGGGTGGATTCCTGATGAGAACTGGCAGGGAGCCCCATCAAAACGGCCTTTCCCCTGCTTGCTTGCCCTTGGAAAACCCAGGCTGGGGAGCAGGCTGAGACTGCCTCTGTGGGCACCTCTTATAGTCCCGTGACTTCTTATAAGGGGTCTTGTATTTTGAATGGGTGGCCTGAGTGGGAGTCTGCTGCGGCTTGAACTTAGGTTTAGCCAGAGCCAGAACACAGAGACCCAGAATCCAGAGAGTTGTGCGTACGTCTTTCAGGCCATGCAGCTTTGTATCTGTTCGTTCCACAAACAGAGCTTTCCCATCAAACAGGAGGTCCTGAAGGGAGATCTGCGCCTTGCTTGACAGCCCAGAGAACAGGAGCCATGATGCCCTTCTCATGGACACTGTGGAGGCCATGGACTGCGGGGCCATGTCCATTGCATCCGAACTGCCTGCAGGGTTGCCCCAGTAGCCGCTGTGCCCTCCTCCACCAGTGCTTTGAACTCCTTCCTGTCATACTCCTGGAGGGAGTCCTCGAACTTGGGCAGGTAGCCCCACAGATTGAACTCATACCGGCCCAGGAGAACCTGATAGTTCACCACCTGTAACTGGAAGCTCGAGGACGAATACATTTTTCTTTCAAAGCATCCAGCCTCCTTGAATCTTTATTTTTCGGGGAAGGGGCTGGTTGGCCCTGCTGTTCCCTATGGTTGATCGACTCGACCACCAGGGAGTTAGGAGCAGGGTAGATGTGTAAGTATTCATGCCTCTTGGCGGGGACAAAATACTTGCATCCCGCTCTCTTAGAGATGGGGTCCAATGAGGCCAGGGTTTCTCACAGGGCATTTAAAATTTTCACCACCCTTTCTTGGAGAGGCAAGGCCACCTTGATCAGTGCCAAGGAGGACAGTACATTAAACAGGGAGTCCGAGGGCTCCTCCAGCTTGATGCCATCCTTTTTAAGAGTTCTTGGTGGGTCCTAAAGTCCTTCTGTGGGATGGAGGGAGGAGGGGCCATAACTGCCTCATCCGGGAAGGGTGAAGTGGCCAGCTTGGTATTTCGTGTCCACTGGCACCAAAGGGTCCACTACCTGGTCGGTCTCTGGGCATGGTGCCAAGGATGCACATCTCATCGACTCCTTCCTCGGAGGTCTGGAGAGGGAGGCTGATCATCCTTTAGAGGCTCCAGCCACCAAGCAAACCCCCACTCGGGGCTACATCGGGGGCCACAGTGCCCACTGGTACCGTTGGGCCAGCCATGGGGCCCGGTGCCACTGCATCAGCTATGGCACCAGCGGAGCCGGGTTTTCGGACTGGCGGGCCTGGCCCATCAATGGAAGACTGTGAGGGGCGGCCAGGCTGACATATGACTTGCTGCTGTCCCTGGCCAGGGAAGAGCATTGGCAAAGATGCTGACCATGGGGCTGTGATCCCGACATGGAGGACCGTTACTGTCAGTAACAGCTGTTCCGCGATCGGTTCCGGGAGGTGAACCCGCGACGGTGAGACGATGGAGATCGATGGCCGCAGAGGCAGTGCCGTGGCGGGATGCCAAATGGGACCAATGTCGACGTTCATGCCATGACCGGCTGCAATAGCCCCTCCGAGATGAGGACTGCCTTGGTCCTGTCAATGTTTGCTCCTCAAGGCGGAGCAGTGCCAACAGTCTCAGTCAGACGGAATCCAACCAAACAGCCTGGTGGGAGTCAAGGACAATTCACGTGGACTTTGCTCTGAACGGAGGCTGGGTGGCAAACCACATCGGGAACTAACTAACTAACTACAGGTACCATACACTGAACGAACAAGCAGTTTTGAGGATGAGCTACAGCAAAGCTTGCACAGAGCAGTTCCAAAGCACTTTCACTGGCAGCAAGAAGGAACTGAGGGTGGGGGGAGCGTGCAGTGCCCCTTATACAGCACCATGGAGGCACCACTTTAGGGGTCGCTAGGGTGCTCCCCTACAGGTACTGCTAGGGGAAGAACTTCCGGCACTGGTGTACGTGGCGAGCATGCACATCTACCATGGAATACACTCTGTGACAAAGTTCCTCCTCTACCTTGGTGGGTCCCGTGCTTATTTGGCAGATTTGCTCACCTCAGTGATCTTCCCCACAGTCTGGGTCAACTTCTCCTGTCTCTGATCAGGAGTTGGGAGGTTTGGGGGGAACCCGGGCCCACCCTCCACTCTGGGTTCCAGCCCAGGGCCCTGTGGATTGCAGCTGTCTATAGTACCTCCTTTAACAGCTGCATGACAGCTACAACTCCCTGGGCTACTTCCCCATGGCCTCCTCCAAACACCTTTTTTATCCTCACCACAGGACCTTCCTCCTGGTGTCTGATAATGCTTGTACTCCTTAGTCCTCCAGCAGCACACCCTCTCACTCTCGGCTCCTTGCGCCTCTTGCTCCCAGCAACTCACATGCACTTCCTCTCCTCTGGCTCCCCCCTCCTGATGAGTGAGCTCCTTTTTAAACCCAGGTGCCCTGATTAGCCTGCCTTGATTGGGTGCAGGTGTTCTAATCGGCCTGGCTGCCTCAATCCATTCTAGCAGGTTCCTGATTACTCTAGTGCAGCCCCTGCTCTGGGCACTCAGGGAACAGAAAACTACTCACCCAGTGACCAGTATATTTGCCCTCTACCAGACTCCTGTACCCCACTGGCCTGGGTCTGTCACAACTTGAAGAAGAGCTTTCCTTTTTGCAGACTTAGACAAGTTTCTTGATAACAAATGTAGTGTAATCTCTTACAGTGAAATTCTGTGCTGGGTCTCTTAAAGGCGCAGTCCAAGGGAAGCATGGTAGTGGTTAAGGAAACTCCTAATCCTGGTTTCCACAAGGAACTGGAGAAGTCCCTGGTATAATTAAGACAGCCCCGGAGGTCAGTCTAAGTTGCAGTAGCTTCCCTGGGCTGTTCTATGGACTACAGTGCTACCTGGACTCACTTGCAGTACTGTGTGCTGCAGTTCATCCCAAATCACTCCTTACATGAGGGTGTCCCCGGAAAGCAGCCTTATGACTGTATTCCACAATGTCTGCACCATGGGGAATTTTCCCCCAGACAGAACTGAGGCTTTTAGAGCCCCTTTATATTATTGTTCCAGTCATTTTAGATAACGAGGCCAGAGCTGAGGTGAGGATCTCACCCTTAGTGTTCAAATAGTCTTTATTTTAATATAAGTAAGGTATTAAAAATACTTGGAATGTTCTAAAAATCAGTGTAATTTCACTTACGTATCTGTATCCAGGGAGAAGTAGTCATAGAGTTTAACTATCCTGGGATGATCCAGTTCTTTGTGTATTCTATACTCTCTGCAGGCATGTCTAAAGGAAAATGTTTAAGAGGTTTGTTAACTTTCCATGATCAACAGAACACAGGTCAATTTGCCACAAGAATCCTAAATCATTAATATTTACTTGTGGTAGTTTTCCTTCTTCTCGTCTCTCCAACTTTTGTTAAGTTGGTGTATTTTCACAGCAGCGTATCTTTGTTCATAAAGATCAAAAGCCTAGAAAACCAGATATGGAACAATTACAACCAAAGATGACAAAAAAACAACACTCAAAAAGATCCAAATTCAGCATATAATCAACAGATCTACAGACAAATTAAACAAAATGAAACTATACAGATGTGTTATAGAAAAACACTTCATAATCATGAAGACCCAGTTAATCTGAAGCATACAAAAACTTTATTATACAAGCAATACTACAAGCAGTTTGGAGAGCCATGGTGTTGCATTAAATGGCTTATCATAACATTCGTAATTTTGTTTCACTTTCCTCAGATATCTTCTTATCCAAGAAGACATCTGCCAATTTTCTATTCAGAAAAATAAATGTATCCAGAGAAGCTATGACTAACCAAACGGTTACAACTATGTTTGAGTTCATAAAGGCTCATTTCAGTGGCAATTAAGGGTTAATTCAGGGTTAATTATCCCAGGTCCAGAAGGACTAAAACATTTTTAAAATTTGTACCACAAGTCCCTAATTTTCCAATTTGCTGTAATGCATTTTCCTTAGTGTACATATCAGCAAGTCTACAGTCACAATCCTGGCTTCTTCCCTACTACCAATGGAGCCTTCATCTATTGATTATGTAAGTAGGATAAGTGATGCTCAGCTCAGTGGTGCTCTCTCCCTCCATGTATAAGCTAAGGGGTTTTTCCAGCCTTTGTTTAAGAAGTGCTATTGTATTAGAACCACAGTTGCCAACTTTCATGCGGTAAATAAGCACACCGACTTTCACAATAAGCCAAAAATCAAGCTAATCCCATTTCAAAACAAGCCAATCCCTAAGAACCCCAACATACTATGTAACTAGATTCCCCCAGGCATGCAGTCTGGGACAGTAGCAGGCCTGCTGTGCAGCCCTGACTCTCTCCCCGCCTTGCCCTTCCTTGCCAGGAGATGATCAAAAAAAGGAGCAACAAGCTACACGTCAAACAAGCTACAATCCAAAAACTAGCCAACAGGCAACTCACAAGCCAATTAAGCCAAAACCAAGCCCAATTTCTGCATTTTTTTTCACAGGTTTGGCATGTCTAATTAGAACCTTCTTAGTCTGGGAGATCAAAAGTAAGAAAATTAAATTATAATTTAATTTAATTATTTTAATTATTTAAATATTTGATTGTATATATAAAACAAACAAACAAACATATGTGGCTATGAAATATTACATTAGCAGACCAAAATACAGATTACCTTATATACTTCACTGAAGCCACCTCGACCAAGTAAATGAAGTAACAAATATCGTTCATTTAATGTGGGATGATCTTTGAATCTTAAAAAGAAAGTAGGAAGACTTCAAATAACTGTTTTGAGATAAATTTCAAGCTCTACTCTAGGTCCCTTCATATTATTTTCACCTAACTTATCTGAGTATTTTTTATAAGAAAAAAAACCCTGTTCAGTAATATTCTACTAAATACAATTTTATGGCAGCACTGTGTAATATAGCTATGCAGTTTTTTAAATAGTAAATTAGTGTTTTCATTCTATAATATCAAATCAACAACTGCTACCAAACACTGCCATTCAGCCACTTAGTTCTGTTCAAGTCTTTTTTTTGCATTTCTGAGAGATTATGAAAAACGTTTTAAGTTTTACCATTAAGCTTTTAACTGTTTATATTTTTATTATACGTGAGTTGAGTCCAATGACAAACAAAATTTCAGCTGTTCTTTTGGGTATGTACTGTCTGGGAAACAAGCGTTCTTGCTACTTTTGATTTTCAAATTTTATTGGATCAGTAACAAGACAAATGATATTTTCTGTTTGCTTTTCACATCTAGTTCCAGTTTCTTGTTTGTTTTCAAAAGAAAAACAAACCCAAAATATTTCTTAACATTCCTTTTCCCCTTCCACATCCCTCAGGTTAGCCTTTGTCCCATGCACTACAGGAAGACAAGAAACCAGGAAGGTGGTTTAATTAGGCTGCAACATTAAGTAAACCACCTGGGACCTATTTGGCTATAAATTGTCCAGCAAGGTCACCCTTTCTTGATAATCTGTTCAACCCATACCAACAGCCCCCACCCCATAAAGATGTTGGAACCCTACCACCCTTCCCTCATACAAGGGTAAAGGGAGTGGAGAAGAGGGGGTTATGTCCTTACTATGCCAAACATTTGGAGCGCCAACCTCATTCTCCACTTTCTTTACGAGATGCCTTCTCCTAATCCACTTCCAATTCCAGTGCATCAGGGAAGCGGATCACTTTGGAACAATTACCTGCACTGCACACCTATCAAGTTGCAATAAAATTAATTTTACAACCCACTCCACCTTTCAGGTCCCTGGGATGCTGAGAGGAAGTTGAAAATTGTATTTTACTCAAGCCACACTTCACTGAGCGAAAATTTCATTCCTTCCCAGCCCCAAAACTAGTGATACCCACAGAAAGGCCCCAAAATCCATTCTTACTCTAATCCCAGGAGGAGGGAGGGGAAGCTTTCCTTCTCAGCACAGAATGGCATCCCAGGGCAGGGTTTATAATTCCTCCCTTTGGATGCAAGCGAGACAGAGGCTTATGCTGCACTCTTCTGTCCAACCAATGAGCCACAGAGCTCCTCCACAAGCCCATAAGGAGGCAAAGTGACCATATGGAGGAGAGGGCTCATGTACAAGTTCTTAAAGGGGCCAAGGGTTTTCTGTCTCCTGTTGGCCCAGCCAAAGCACGTCCCTGCTGCCCTGATGCTGACCTGAAGCTTCTCACCAAGGTTCTGGCCCCAGAACAGTAAGTATGAGAGGATGTCTGCTGGGACTGGGACCATCTCTATATGGAGGTGTCTTCAGAACTCATGACCGATTGGGACATGGGACAGTGTCAGAGAGCTGAGCCCTTGGGTCAGCCCAAGAATATCTGAGCTCTGGCCAGCGCAGCACACAGGCTCATACAGCTGCAAATAGCACTAGTTTTGGGAATGAATTGATTATCTTTTTGCCAAAATGTGGGATTTCCTAAATTCACATCTGTAGCACCGTATATTATTGTAATATGTTTCTTCAACAATGAATTGTGGCAATTCTTTAATATTTTTATAGCATCCTGTTCTTAACAGTCATATGTGCAACTCATCAGCCTTTTTGAATCTGTTCATTTCCCACTAACATTTTCAGGTTATTGGGCTTAGCTATCTTCTACCACAGACCTCTTCCCACCCACTCAGAACTAACAAGGGTAAAGTAGTCCTAGTATTTGTGCCTTGGAGAAAGTCAATTTGTTCATGTTCATACTGTAACAAACTCCCTGAATCCATTAGGCTTTTTAAGACGGGACAGGGTTTGTGTATTTCTCCTTCATAAACTATGCAATTTTATTTTTAACTGTTGATCAGATGAGCACAGAGTTATGACAGAGATCCATGATAAGAATAATCCTAGTAGGTATGATTCTTTTATTTGTTGTAGCTGGAGCTATGTATTTCTCATCTGCAGTACTGGGACCTTTTACCAAATCTTCTTACAATTGTGCACCCACCCTGTGTGTATTAAGAATCCTCTCACAACGTTGTTTCAAGCATAGTGGTGAGACATTGCTATGTAATTTTCTCTCTCTGGTCTGGGACTGCTTCCTTATAGTTTTCTGTAGAATATATGTAAGGCTTTGCATGTTAGGGTTTGCCAGTAGCTGGGTTTTTATGTTTATCTGAAAGTGTGGGTTGGAAGTATTTTGGCATAGCCACAGTAACACGTAGTTACTAGAAGTAACAACTACATTACTATCTACTGTGGCCATCTATGAAACATCAAAACTTTCATTTCTCATTATCAAAATGTATTTGTATGTTCACAAAAACTTTTTTCTAAGAAAAACAAAACACTTTAAAAGCAGATAGTTATATGTATCACCAACTAAATTCAGGGTATCAGATATAACAGCGGGGTTGATTTCATGGCTCTAGGGACATAGTGTCCTCCAGGAGCACCAGAAGCAAGGTATCCAATCTATTTATTAAGTGATGGTACACACCTACTTCCATCCGCACAACACACACACAAGGTAGGAAGTTTTTCATTTTCCAACACAGCATTTATAATCATCTACTGCAGAAAATCAGCACTGAAGTACATGGACTCCTGGTGAGCCTGTGAAACAGGTATTGTTCTCAATTTCAGAACAGAAAGCATAGTTGGAGCTTTTCTACGCAGGTACTAGGGTTGCCAACCCTCCAGGAATTAAAGATTAATCTTTAATGAAAGATTATGTCAGGTGATGAAACCTCCAAGAATTCATCCAATCAGAATTGGCGACCATACCAGGTACTATTGCATAGGATAGCCAAAACCTGCCATTCTCCAAGAAACAGTAATTTCCTTCTTGTTGATCCTGTTTTTTTTATTTTAAGTATGCTTTCTTCTTAAATTAACCAAATGTTCAGTTTAGCTGAGTTATATACATTGGACAGCTACCTAATGTCTAGAATTTTCCAAGCATATGGCAACCATTAAAAATATTATTGATATCCAATTGCATTACTGTGGGCTTCAACACTTTTGGAAGTGCTGAAACCATATATGTATAGTTTCATTATAGCCAAGAGTAAACATAAAATTGAACTTTCCGTATCCTCTACCATTACAGAGGAGTTCACTTTACTCAGTTATGTAATATATATGAGTCACAGTTAATTCTAGATGCAAGTTTTATTTTACAATAGATTACCACACAAATTCAAATGTTGCAATAGATATCAGTAACATATACATGGACTTAATCATCTGCTTTTCTGCGCTTTCTGGAGCTTTGATAAATATGTGAACAATACTGCAGTAGAGCTGAATCTAGTGTTACACAAACATAAAATTTCCACAAGTGCATCAAGATTTCACCATGTCTATAGGTATTACTTTCAGATAAGTGGATTGCTTTAGACTCCCCCATAACTATTCTTTATGTCAGAACTGTGATGTAGCAAGTTTTAGATGTTCTGCATTTTCAACTCTACAAGCTCAATCCCTCATATGCCCTGTAAAATTATTAATCATTATTTGTAGGAAAATTAGTCCATTTAAGACAAGATAAATATAAAACCAGGGAGAACACCTAATAAAAAGTTATAATACATGCTGTTCAATTTTGGGGAATGTAGTTTTTAAACTATACTATGTTTTTAAGAATAAACATGAGAAATTAAAATCTAGTGGCTTACTGTGAATTATCTTCATTGTTTATTCTTTTGAGTTCTCGTATATGAAGATTTCTAACTCTTTCCAAACGTTCAAGTTCTGCTTGTATTTCGGCTTCTTCCTGCAGATGAAATGAATGAACAATAAAAGCTCAATTTACTCACTGTTTGAAAAGGATATTTTTACCCATGCATCAATACTGGTAGTGATGGAGGAACATTACATTAGAAAACCCTGCTGAACCAGAAAACAGAACTGCTTTTCTTTTAAGGCCTGAAAAATACCGAGATAAGCCATAAGCCTATTTCAAGGAATCCTTCTCTCCATGAAACCTATAAGTAATGGGATGTTCGGTTTTGTCCTGCACTGTGGGGATACTATTCAAACTGAGTGCCAGGTGGTTTTGTACCTCAGCCAGCGAGTGAGATTACCTGGGTCTGAAATTGATGTACAGTGTGAAAAAAAATTGAGATATGTGCAGTTTTAGAAAAGATGCTTTAAAATATTTTAAAGCTCAAGTGTGAAACAAGGCAAGATTATGCAAGAATATTCTGTGACAAAGTTCCTCCTCTACCTTGGTGGGTCCTGCGCCTATTTGGCAGATTTGCTCACCTCAGTGATCTTCCCCACAGTCTGGGTCAACTTCTCCTGTGTCTGATCAGGAATTGGGAGGTTTGGGGGGAACCCAGGCCTGCCCTCCACTCCGGGTTCCAGCCCAGGGCCCTGTGGTTTGCAGCTGTCTATAGTGCTTCCTGTAACAGCTGCATGACCGCTACAACTCCCTAGGCCCATGGCCTCCTCCAAACACCTT
>NC_133778.1:40784554-40874331 GCF_003597395.2 Chelonoidis abingdonii | reverse complement strand
AAAGGAGGAGAGAAGAACATGCCAGTATCCCTCTATCTTGGTCCAAGAGTAACTAAATGCCAGGTGCCCAAGAGAATGAAAAGTTAATCATCAGGTGATCCACTACTGTTGCTCATTCTCAGTCTGGCAAACAGAGGTGGGCACACTACCTCTCCCGTGCCATGCCTGGCTATATAACCATTGATGGAGCCTAGCCTCCATGGAATTTTCTATGTGCTTTTTTGAATCTATACACAGGCTTGGCTTCGACAACATCCTCTGGCATTAAAAGGGTTCCATCAGGTTATACTGCGCCTTGTGTGAAGTAAATATTCCTGCCTATGTTGTTTGTTTTAAACTGCTGCCATCATTTCATTTGGTTACCTCAATTCTGGTCTTCCCGGCAGGAGTCAATAGACACCCGGTCCCTTATTTACTTTCCACACCAGTCATGATTTATAGACCTTCTATCTATATCGCACCATTAGCTGTTCTTTCTCCAGGTCCCTGAAAAGTCCATCTTATTATACTCTCTGCTATATGAATATGCCCACTCCATCACCCCTAAGTTTTTGTTCTCTTTTCTGAACCTTTTCCCAATTCCAATTATATTGTTTGAGACAACACATGCGAGCCCGCGAGCTCGCCCACATTCTCGTTACCGAGAGTACTCGCAACGGATGTTGGCGGGTGTACATGCAATCGTACTGAACTACGCGGGAAATATGATATTCTGTCCTTGCACTTACTCACACTATCCGCACTCTCTCTTAATGACTCACACATCCTCGTGGTTCACTTTTGATACTGCCGTGCGCTCACATTCAGGTTAGTTTTCAGAAACTATCCCATAATGAAGCGGCGCAAATCCTCTTCTTGAGTGGTTCAATAGCTAATTTAACACCCCATCATCTCTTATATTGTAGGTTGAGATGTTTGCAGTCAGTGCATACTTTGCATTTGATCAACACTGCTATTCATCTGCTTTTGTTGCCTCAGTTCCTCACCCCACAGCCCTACAGCGCAGAGGATCCTTTTGTATGCTGTTCGCAGCTCTGGGACTTAACTATCTTCGGATAGTTTCATGTATTATTTGCTCAGATTGCCACCCACCTGTGCACCTCACTGTTTACCCCTTTTTCCAGATCATTTACAAATATGTTGAATAGGACTGGTCCCAATACAGACCCCTGGGGGGTCACCACTATTTACCAGTCTGAAAACTGACCATTTATTCCTACCCTTTGTTTCCTATCTTTTAACCAGTTACCAATCCATGAGAGTACCTTCCCTCTTATCCCATGATAGCTTACTTTGCTTAAGAGCCTTTGGTGAGAGACCTTGTCAAAAGCTTTCTGAAAATCTAAGTACACTATATCCACTGGATCCCTGTTGTCCACATGCTTCTTGACCCCCTAAAAGAATTCCAGCAGATTGGTGAGGCATGATTTCCCTTTATAAAAACCATGTTGACTCTTTCCCAACAAATTATGTTCATCTACGTGTCTGACAATTTTGTTCTTTTTTATAGTTTCAACCAGTTTGCCTGGTATTGAAGTCAGGCTTACTCGCCTGTAATTGCCAAGATCACCTCAGGAACCCTTTTAAAAATTGATGTCACATTACCTATCCTCCAGTCATTTGGTACAGAAGCTGATTTAAATAATAGGTTACAGACTACAGTTAGTAGTTCTGCAATTTCACATTTGAGTTCCTTCAGAACTCTTGGGTGACTATCACTTCATAATTGTGACAATACAATGTGTGATTCTGCCAGATTACCGAGCGCCATTGTTTCCACAGAACTAGACTTGCTTGAAGTAGAGGGGAGTTGACAGCCTAGACTCAGTGGAAGGACCCACTAACGGAACAGAATACCTTTCTTTGCAACTACAAGTTTATAATGTGAAACTTAGAATAAATTTATTGGTAAATTGATCTACACTTGTTCAACAGAAAATGTCAGAGGGCATGTTTTCATATTTTCCCTGTACTATTTGTTACATGTTTCCACTCTAGATAATTCTGCTTAGAAAGTTTAAATTAATTGGAACATAGTTTAGAAAGAATGATAATACCTTACTCTAGAATAACTGCCTCTTTGGTTAACCTTTATAATTATGAAGTGGATTGGAAATCAATCCACACACAAAAGCAAGTAATTATGGAATTACTCTAAGATGACACTCACTAAGAAAAATGTCTTCCAGGAAAGAAGTGTTACCTATACTGCATAATTGACTCAAAACTATGTTGTTGCTATCTGGAATATAAATTAAATGAGTATATCTCCAACAGTCTTAAAACAGAGATCAATCAGAAGACTGCCAATGGAATCAAGAATCTCTCCCCATAACAGACAGGGCAAAAAACTATCTGAAAGGTAAATTTTTATTCCAATAAGAAGGACCAAATCCCCAATTTTCAGCAGCTGGCTAGTGCAAGATGCCTCTTCTCCTGGCAAAACTAAGTCGAATATTTGCTTTTCCTAGTATATAATACTATTTGCGTTTTCCTGTTTGTATGTTGTTAACAAACTAATTTTTGCATATTTAGCTGCACCCTGGCAGCTCTCAGGCAAATACCCTGAAATGATATGCAGTTTCTCATAAGCCACTAGTCTTCTATAAAGAATTCTGACACACACTCTTTCTTAAAAAACCCCATTTGTCTCTTCTTGTCCCTGTTATTCTCAGAGACTACAGGGATGGGGGATCCTATTATTGCCTCTTTTGAATTTCTGTTCATATATTATGCAATTCAGTGGTTCTCAAAATGTGCTTCATTAGACCAGTGTTATAGTCCAAAGAGAACTGGCTGGTGTCTCAGTTTCCAGATGTTACTTTAGACACTAAGGTTTTGAATACCTGTAAACAGTAAAGAACCACTAAGCTCTGTCTCCTGCAGGTCACTGCTATGTAAAAAGGTAAGAATAAGAACCATGAGGATCTAGCAGGAGAGAAATTTCTTGAGGAACTGGAGAACAAGAGGAACATTTGTAAGCACCACACCCAGGGGAGCAAAGAAAGGAGCAACATGAAAGTATTTAGAGAGTGAAGGGAAGAAGGACCTGGGAGCAAAGAACCAGATGGAAAGAAGGTATGCAGATGGAAAGAAGGAAGAGAGTTATGGCAGCAGAGAAACACATACCAAGAGAACACTAGGAGATGAAAATAAAAAATGAAAAGCAAAAAGGAGACTGATTATTTTTTTCTAAAAAAGGACATCACGTTATAGAGTTACAAACAAATATTTTTCTAATATTACTTTTTACAGACACACACAGACTTATTCTGCCACTGGTTAATTTGGCTTTATTTTTTAAACCAAGCCATTAGTGAACATGGACATATACTTGCTTATATACAGAATTCAAATGTACAAAATATAAATATAAAAATGTATATATAAAATCAATGCAAAGACAAGTCTAGAAACCTTGAGTTTTGGTGTGAAAAATAAAATCTACATTTTTTTTGGTTTTAAACTAGAAGTCCCACTTTGGTGATTTTGACAATTTCCTTGACATACAACTAATTTTAATATGAAGTAAACTGAGACTTCAGTGAAAACTTCAAAATGTCTACCTGCAAGGAAGCTATCAGTAGACACATATACATTGGATTTAAGCTTTCATTTTAGTTTTCCTGTGTTGCTGCATTAGCTTCAGCCAAACAACCAGACCAGGTATATTACTCAATTCTAAAATGAAACACAGAATTATTTACAAGTAAAATAGTTTATAATTTTTAAGCATATTCTTAGCTTTTCCCATTTGAATTGTCCCTCTGTATAACAAAGGAACTGCTCACATGAGTAAAGTTAGGCATGTGTGCAAATCTTTGTAGCAGTGGGGCCTTAAATACTTTTTTAACAATCTATTTACCACAGCTCAACTGTTGCTGAGTCACTGGCTGACAAAAGTGTTTCCCCAAGAATAGTGTTTCCAATTTTCTTCTTAAGCACAAGAACAGAGTCAAATACATTTATCCTGATTAATTAAAACTAAATATATTTTCTTCTATTTTTCAAGAAAAATGTTTAACAAATAAAAAGTAACCATGCCAAGACAGAAATGAATGTCGAAAAAACAGTGATATTGGAAAACATAGATCAGACGCCCAGATAAGTAAGGCCATTAATGGTACTCTGCCAAGCAGGAATGAATAATTGCTAAGCATGAGTCTTTGTGTTTAATGCCTCTACTTATCAAATTATGAGGTGATATATATTTTAACATTTTAAAATCCGCCTTTCCTTCCTTTGTGACACCCTTCTGGCATTTACTGGCTGACTGAAGCTATTCCAGAATGTGACAAATACCAAAACTGTCATTGCAACCTAGTCTATCCATGGTATTTATGGATGTTATAGAATGATGCATTCTCAGATCTTTATTGAGTCAAAAAGTATAATAAGAATTCACAGAGAGATTCAACTGTAGTCACAATATGACAGATATAATTTCCATCTTGAAATGATAAATACAATTGAAAATAAAGGGTTTGTAAAACTTATTTCTGTGCTGAATGCCCCATCAGCTTGGTTAGTCAGGATATTCAGCAAAGGTATTTGATCTTAAATCAATTTTCATTTTTGCTTTAAAACACATCGTTAAAGGAAAGGCTGAATTCACGAATTATTCTAACAAAGGAAATTCATAACAAGAATAAAGCTTATCAGCGCCCCTGGAATTATGGACAGGGTATTGCCAGCACACCATAATTACTTCCACAGCATTATTTCTTCTGTACACATACAAACTTGACAGATTCTAACATTCAGAGGTGTGACACTAGAGCACACAAAGCAACATTCCATCAAATCGGTTAGCATAATCTGGACCTAAACATTTTTAAACAAAAGTGAAATTCTTAATCTCCCTTGAGGCTGAAATGTGGCAGTTCTGGAAATGAAGACAGCCAGAGGAAAGAAACAAGAAGTTTTATTTGCATAAATAGAACATTGCTTGGTTACCAACGGTCTTGCTATTTCCATTCTAATTTTTCCACATTAACAATTCTAATTGTGGTATGTGTATAACATTCCTTGCTAGGGCTATGATTCTGTCACAGAGGTCACAGATTCCATGACTTTCCAGGACCTCCATGAGGCATGGCTGGAGCAGCTATCAGCCCCGAGCGGGAGGGGGGGGGGACAAGGGGGGGGGAGAACGGGACATGGGACACACTGGGAACAGCTGACTAGCAGCCAGCCCTACCCCGGGGGAAGGGAATCTGAAACACCTGATCAGTAGCAGTCTGGAGGGCTGCTGGAGCAGTGGCTGGGTTGGGTTAGCCCCCCTCGGGCTGGAGCTGCAGCAGGGGGCTGAAGCAGTTACAAGCCCCAACAGTGCTCTGTTTGTCGCCCTTCCTCCCTACCCCCCCCGGGTATTTTTAGTAGAAGTCGGGACAGGTCATGGCCAATAAACACAATGTCATGAAAGCCTCTGACCTGTCCCAACTTTTACTAAAAATACCCATGAGGGAATCATAGCCTTAGCTTCAGTGCAAGGTGCAATGGATAAGAACTGCAGTAATATGCCCTTTTCCTAAGCAGAGCTCAGAAGTGTGATTTAGTGGAAATGACAATGAGGTATGGAGCATCTCACTGCAGGAAGCTGAGTTCCCTCAACTCTCAATGACCTCATCTGTGGGGCCTACAGAAAGGGAACAGTAGTATTGCTTATATTGATATTTCATATTTAATATATTATTACATAGCTGATAAAATTTATACGCAGCAAATACCATTAATGCCAAAACAAAAATTAAAAGTCACCCTGTCTATACCAGTCTCATTTGATAAATTATACCCATTGTGTCAACCTCGTCCTCTAGTACAGTCCCCTGCACTTAAAGCAGGACTAAGTATTATCTAGACCATCCCTGACAGGTGTTTGTCCAATGTGATCTTAAAAATCCCCAATGATGGAGATTCCACAACCTCCCTAGGCAATTTATTCCAGTGCTTAACCACTCTGGCAATTAGGAAATTTTTCCTGATGTCCAACCTAAACCCATTGCTTCCTGTTCTATCTACAGAGTTAAGAACAACAATTTTTCTCCCTCCTCCTTGTAACAACCTTTTATGTACTTGAAAACTGTTATGTCTCCTCTCAGTCTTCTCTTCTAGAGACTAAACAACTCAATTTTTTTCAGTCTTCCCTCTAGATCTTTAATCATTTTTGTTGCTCTTCTCTGAACTTTCTCCAATTTGTCTATATCCTTTCTGAAATGTGGCTCCCAGAACTGGACACAGTACTCCAGTTGAGGCCTAATCAGAGAGGAGTAGAGTGGAAGAATTACTTCTTGTGTCCTGCTTATAACACTCCTCCTAGTACATCCCAGAATGACGCTTGCTTTTTTTTGTAACAGCGTTACACTGTTGACTCATATTTAGCTTGTGGTCCCCTATGACTGCCCAGATCTCTTTCTGCAGTACTCCTTCCTAGGCAGTCATTTCCCATTTTGTATGTGTGCAACTGATTGGTCCTTCCTAAGTGGAGTACTTTGCATTTGTCCTTATTGAATTTCATCCTAGTTACTTCAGACCATTTCTCCAGTTTGTCCAGATCATTTTGAATTTTAATCCTATCATCCAAAGCACTGGCAACCCCTCCCAGCTTCGTATCACCCGCAAACTTTATCGGTGTACTCTCTATGCTGTTATCTAAATCACTGATGAAGATATTGAACAGAACTGGACCCAGAACCAATTCCTGTGGGACCCCACTTGCTATGCTTTTCCAGCTTGACTGCGAACCACTGATAATTACTCTCTGGGAATGATTTTCCAACCAGTTACACACCCACCTTATAGTAACTCCATCTAGGTTGTATTTCCTAGTTTGTTTATGAGAAAGTCACGCGAGACAGTATCAAAAGTCTTACTAAAGTCAAGATATACCACATCTACCACTCCCCTGTCATCCACAAGGCTTGTTACCCTGTCAAAGAAAGCTATCAGGTTTGCTTTGATATGATTTGTTTTTGACAAATCCATGCTGGCTGTTATTTATCACCTTATTATCTTCTAGGTGTTTGCAAATTGATTGCTTAATTATTTGCATTGATCCAAGAGTTCAGTGCAGCTAAGCATGCTGTCTCTCTAGTACTCCCAGAATACGCCACGTTAGGGAACAGGAAGGAATCAAGTCATTATTCAATACATAGCTCTTCACTGCTTACTGGTAATCAATTTTGTAAGACAGCTCTAACAAGCTTTTTTTACACTGTGACAGTATTAGTTTTTACACTTCAATGCATGGTAGCAAAAATCACAAAGCAAATAACTATACATACCTTTTTAAGATGTCCTAATCTAAGTTTGAAAATTTCTTCCTGTTCATGATATTCTGCTAGAGTCAACCTGCAAAAATAATAAGAAGCAGTTTTAGATTTTACTATCTTATAAAAAATACAGAAATTGACACACACATTAAAATATGAACAACAACAATAAATAGCATTCTTTATTTACCATTTATAGCTACCAACACAAGATCACGTTTTAAATTGTGTCTGGATTTTTTAATTTTTTTTTTTATAACATGTCATTCCAGGGCCAAAACCCATTATTTATAGAAACCTATCTGGGATTCTGAAACATTAATTGTCTATGCTAAGACCACTTCCCATTCAGCAGACCATTACTTAGGGCACGTCTTCACTACCAGCTGTATCGGCGGGTAGCAATCGATTTCTTAGGGATCGATATATCGCATCTCATCTAGACGCGATATATCGATCCCCGAATGTGCTCCTGTCGACTCCAGAAGTCCACCAACGTTAACGGCGGTAGCGGAGTCGACGGGGGAGCCGTGGACGTTGATCCCACACCGTGAGGACGGTAGGTAACTCGATCTAAGATACTTCGACTTCAGCTACGTTATTCACGTATCTGAAGTTGCGTATCTTACTTAGATCGATCCCTTCCCCTAGTGTAGACCAGCCCTTAGTATGAGATCTTCTCCTTTACCACCCCTAAATCTTAGCAATTGCCTCAGCATTTGGTTCTCAAAATATGTCACTCAGTGCACTACCACGAAGGAATCCATAGACAGTTTGGAAGAACCTAGTTTAAAACTCAGGAATTCCAGGTCATTGTCTCCAATCATAGAAATTACGGAAAGTAGTTAGGAAGCAGTATGGAGCAGAACTGTATCATGCATCCAAGTTGAACAACCTCAACTACCCAGTGATCTGCAGTAATTTCCCCCAAAACTGCAAGGAAACAGACTAAACAGATCCTCAAAAGAAGGGGAAATGGAGAAAAGCCAAAGTGAAAACCACCTCTCAGTTCTCATTCAATGTATCAGATCTGAAGGTTTGATCCCAAAGATGACAAAATGAGTGGAAAAAGGTTCATCAGCTCACTGCCTGACACATTTTCCACTGTCCTGCCTCTTCTGATATTGCAAAGTCTGCACCTTTCAGAACTGAGGCCGAAACTTCCAAATGTCATGAAAGGTCTCCAATACCAAAAAAATAAAAAAAGACAGTTGTTCTTCAGGACTGATGCAAGGACTCCCCAAGACTTACTGCTGGTAGACTTCAAAGTCTTATTCTTTGAAGCACCTTGCTCATCTTGAAATTGAAAGGGCACTCCACATCAATTAGGAGTAGGTCTCCACAGATCTGAGCCTTAGAATAACGTAGGAGTACTGCGGAAAAACAACTGATACCATTGTAAAAACCAAAGCATCTGAGATGTCATGCCTGTAAGAAATACTAGGACATTTTTCTGCTCGTCAGAAAAGTGGTCAATGAGAAGATACATCTCTTCCCAAAGATGCAGTTGGTACCTAGCCACACAGATACTAAACATTCCTCACCAAAAGTCAAGCTTTTTGGTGTCCTTACCCAGTGGAAAGGTAAGAACTACCTTGGATTTTTCTCAACCTTTCAATGACTACTGACACCACCAATGAGCCAATACAGGTACAGAAATATTGGAATCCCTTATTATCACTGCCTTTTTTAGACATGGCTGGGATTTTTTAGACATGAGATGTCTTTAGCAGGGTCCAGCAGCTCATTATTAATGTAACAAGATTCTCTCTCTCTTAGTACTGCTGGTTTCATTCAATCAGTTAAAAAGGCTATCTATGGACATCTGAATTTCAGAGCTTCAGTTCTAACATCTCCTGAAATGGGCTGAAATCAGGGGGCAAAAACAAATAAGGATGTGACTACGTCCCCAGGAAAATTTGAGGAAGAAGCAATCTTTCCTTTCAGGACAACGTTGTCGCAAAGCAGGGCTTTGGAGCTGTGCTCCGGCTCCACTCCAGCTCCAAGCAAAAACCTGCAGTTCCACTACTCTGGAGCTGCTCCGGGCTCCAGCTCTGGGCTCCACTCCAAAGCCCTGTTGCAAAGTGCCCTACACCTTCTTCCTTGTCGGGTGAAAGGTGGTCATGCACACCAACTGAGGGGACAATTTAACAGATACTGGTGTGGCCAGCAGAGGAAGTGGCAGTGAAGAAAAAACCTTAGCTGTCTGGGAGCAGCAGATAGGTGAGTAGCAACAGGTTTTATGGCTGACCTTCTTCAAACTCACAAGGGAGAGGAGATCCTGTCATTAAGGCCATAGGGGCCATATGCTAAATGGAAAGCAAATGAATGGAGCCTCAAATGGCTTGTCCCAATAGACCAGAGAAGTGAGCACAAGTGAGAACATGAGCCCTGGACAAACCAACCATTCCAGTTCCAAGAACTGTCACGATGAACCTTCCAACTGCACAAGACAGCACTAAGTCTGAGCCAGACACTCACAGAAGAAAGGCCCTGATTGAGATTTCTTCTCAAGGTCCATGTCCAGTGTCTGATACAGGGACCGGATTTGTTAGGTTTCCTTGATTAGAAAAGGCAGAGAGCCTCGGCTGCCCAAAGGAGTGGAATCAAGATATGATGACCCTACACAGATCATGACAAGAACAAACTACTGGTTTGTGTGTCTACTTCTAGAAACATGGAGAGATTAATGCTCACAACCTAAATTTGCTGTTCTTATGGGAGAACTTGGAGGCCACAATCAAAATGTTGGAGGACCCCCTGATCCAGTAAAAGTACAAATACAAACTATCACTGGAAACATAAGTTTTATGCCAAATCCTCCAGAAATCACTCTGGGCACTGAGTGAAAGTCCTTCAGCCACAGCTAGCTGAAGAAAGGAACGAACTAAGGCAGTTTAGGAAACTTGGTCCTTTCATAACCTTGGCTACCTACATGCAGGACCAGGATAGGAAGTTTGCGTAGCCCAATAGGCACTGCTTTACAGGATGTTCCTGAAGCACAGTAACCCTTGAGAGGCACAACCCATAAGTATGAATATACAGAGGTCACCTTGAAAAGATTTCAACTAGCAATAATCACACCTCAGATTAACTTTATTGGTTATGATACTGCCACTGCATTTCAAGTCAATCTCACTCCATCCTTCCACACTATCCCCGGTAAACCACTGTTTCTTTTACAGTATATTTTATTTACAAATCTAATGTGGTTAGAGGCACTGCATGATGCATAAGCAATTTAAAACTGTTGACACTGATTTTTCAGAGAAGCTTATGAAATGTTAAATGTTATTGTAGGCACAATTACTTTAACTTGTGTTAGATTACTGGTGAAGAAACAAACCTCATTCCCACCTGTATTAAAAACAGTTACATGCTAGAAGTAGGTTTATTATTCCTTATTTGAACATTAAAGTGTGCTACACCTTACATAATAGTTTATAGAAACGAACAAAAATATTACTCCTATTTATCATATGTGAAGTTCTAACAATGTACCTAGTGTTAATTTTTTTGGTTTATAGGCCACTACATCATTGTACTGCCCAGGCAAGGCACCCAAATTTTCAGGTTTAGTTTTTCTACTTGTAAAATGGACCTCATAATTTAGATAGTCTCTTCCATACATAGATTTCAAAGCTCTGCAAAAATACTGAAGAGTATCCCTATTTGATCACTATTTCTCTCTTCACTCTCCTCTCACGCAAGACCAGCTCACTGATTTTTTTCTTGTAAAAAAATCATCATCAGGCACAGACCTACCATGGAAAATTTCAGCAGAAAATTGAAAATTTCAGAAGCGAATGACTGAAGACAAGGAGTTAAAACAGAAATTGTGATGCAACATAATTAAGCCTATTTTTTTAGTCACTAGTAGTTTTAGTAAAAGTCATGAACAGGTCATGGGCAATAAACAAAAGTTCACAGCCCGTGACTTGTCCATGACTTTTACTAAAAATACCTGTGACTAAAACATGAGGGGGGGAGGGGGAAGGGGAAGAGGCGCAGGTGATCTGAGGGTGCTGCGGGCGCTGGGGGAGGTGGCCCAGGACCCTGCTGCTGCTGCTGGAGGGGAGGGTTGGCAGGGCTGGCTGGGGCTTCCTACCTGGCTCCACATCCCTGCAGCTCCTAGGAGATGGAGGGGCACAAGCGCTGGCTGCTGGAGCTCCCATTGGCAGGGAACCGCAGCACAAAGTCCCCTCACCCCCAGCTGCCGAGGTGCTGCAGAGCCATGCCAGTGAGAGCCCCCCACCTCAAGGTAAGTACCCCCTAACCCGCTGCCCTTAGACCCCTCGCACACACACAAACTGCTGCTGCTGGCCCAGGGGCTGCCTGGCTCAGGCAGCCTCTGCGCTAGCCACTGCAGAAATCACGGATTATGTGACCTCCATGACAGACTCGCAGCTTTAAACATAATCTATACTGGATCACAATCAACATGGTGCTACTATTATAATGATCTCTCCTCTAGACATCTCCCAAGGGGGGGAAAAAAAAAGTGGGGATATGAATACAACAAAACACTCAAATTCTTCTGCTCATACCTTCCTTACAAAAACAGAAAATGTTTCAGGATGGAATTTTTAGAAGTGCTCCAGAGCTAGCCTAACTCTATTTGAGGTTTTTTTTTGGCGTGGGTTTTTTTTTGTTGTTTTTTTTTGTTTGTTTGTTTGTTTGTTTTTACAGAGTTAGGCCAATGTTATGCACT
Organism: Chelonoidis abingdonii; assembly: GCF_003597395.2. Classification (NCBI taxonomy): domain Eukaryota; kingdom Metazoa; phylum Chordata; order Testudines; family Testudinidae; genus Chelonoidis; species Chelonoidis abingdonii. Next base: position 40,862,349 of record NC_133778.1, on the reverse strand, counting down.
TGCAAAAATCTCTCCCATAATGTTCTAATTCAACATCTTTTCTGGGTCTTATCTATGTTTGTTTTACAGACTAAGCTGCTTGGGGCAAGGGCTGTCTTTATTCGTCCTGTAAAGACCCAGGCACATTGTTGGTGCTTAAACATGTAATTCTGAAAAATTGCTGAAAGCATCTACTTCCTCCATGCCCAACAGAATGTTCCCTCTAAACGAGTTTGTTCAATTACTTTAGCATAACTGACATCTTAGTGTCTCCTCCCACAAACATTTTAAATTAGACACAGAGATCAGAACTGAAGTATTTGCATGAGACACTGCCACTGAATAAATGGAGTGACAGACGAAATGATGATTAGGGAGCCACCATGACCAAAACGGCTAAAGCTGAAAAGCGAAGGGAGGAGGAAGTCACTATAGAAATCAAAATTCTTCTTTCTAAAAGCAATAACGTATTAGCCACATGAAGAACATAGAATCATAGAACTGGAAGGGACCTTGAGAGGTCATCTAGTCCAGTCCCTTTCACTCGTGACAGAACTAATTATCTAGACCATTCCTGACAGGTGTTTGTCTAAACTGTTCTTAAAAATCTCCAATGATGGAGATTCCACAACCTCCCTAGGCAACTTATTCCAGTGCTCAACCACTCTAACAGTTAGGAAGCTTTTCCTAATATCCAACCTAAACCTCCCTTGCTGCAATTTCAGCTCTTTCATTCTTGTCCTATTCTCAGAGGTTAAGAAAGACAATTTTTCTTCCTCTTCCTCTTAACAACCTTTTACATACTTGAAAACTGTTAACATGTCCCCCCTCAGTCTTCTTTTTCCCAGACTAAACAACTCAATTTTTTTCAATCTTCCCTCATAGGTCGCGTTTTCTAGACCTTTAATTATTTTTGTTTGCTCTTCTCTGGACTTTCTCCAATTTGTCCACTTCTTTCCTGAAATGTGGCGCCGAGAACTGGACACAATACTCCAGTTGAGGCCTAATCAGAGAGGAGTAGAGAGGAAGAATTACTTCTTGTATCTTGCTTACAACAATCCTGCTAATACATCCCAGAATGATGTTCGCTTTTTTTTTTTTTGCAACATGCGTATACACTGTTGACTCATATTTAGCTTGTGGTCCCCTTGACTCCCAGATCCCTTTCCGCAGTACTCCTTCCTAGGCACTATTCGCCTTTTGTATGGCGCAATTGATTGCTCCTTCCTAAGTGGAGTACTTTGCATTTGTCCTTATTTGAATTTCGTCTATTTAACTTCAGACCATTTCACCAGTTGTGCCAGATCATGTTGAATTTAATCCTTATCCCCAAACAGTGCAACCCAGCCCAGCTTGGGTATCATCCGCAAACTTTATAAGTGTACTCTCTTTGCCATTATCTAAATAATTGATGAGATATTGACAGAACTGGACCAGAACCAGACCTCTGCAGGACACCACCGTGGTATACACCTCTCCAGTCTATGACTGTGAACCACTGGATGATTACTCTCTGGGAACGATTTCCAACTGTATGCACCACCTATAATAACTCCATCTAAGTTGTATTTCCCTAGTTTGTTTATGAGAAGGTCATGTGAGACAGTATCAAAAGCTTTACTAAATCATGATACACCACATCTACTGCTTCCCCGCCTATTCACAAGGCTGTTCCCTGTCAAAGAGAGCTATCAGGTTGGTTTGGATGATTTTGTCTTGACAATCCAGGATGACTGTTGCTTATCACCTTATTATCTTCTAGATGTTGCAATTGATTGCCTAACATTTGTCTCCTCATCAGGGGTACGAAGTTAAGCTGACTGGTCTGTAACTCCCTAGGGTGTCCTTATCGTCCCTTTTCACAGACTGGGCACCTATATTTGCCCTTTTCCAGTCTTCTGGAATCTCTCCATTTCCATATTGAGAGCTGTCATAAGTAGATAGGTAAGGGTTAAATTTTCTTTACCTGTAAGGGTGGACAGGGAATCAAGCACTGACCAGAGGACCAATCAGAGAACTGGATTTTTTTTAGAAGTCTGGGAGGGAAAGGAACTCGGGGTCTTTGTTTCTCCCGGCTATGGATTGAAACAGCTTTTGCTAACTCCAATATTCTTTCTAATATCTTACTATCAAGTGTGAGTACAAAGGAACCAAACAATAGGCTTTATGTGCTTTGGTTTGTATTTCACATGGGTAAAATTGCTGGACTGGTTTAACTTGGCTATTTTTGAAGCAGACTGTGTATTCCTAATTCTTATAAGCAAGAGCCTGTAATTGACACTTAATGCTGGTTATATTTGTTCTGTATTATTCTTTCTTTTATATAAGTTTCTTTTAAAACCTTGTTGAGGTTTTGGTTTTTCTCTGGTGAGGCTACAGGAAAGGGTGGGAAAACTCTTTATGTTACCTTTACTAGGTTTGAATGCATCGCCTCAGGGGGCGGGTGATTTCCTCTTTGTTTTGCTTTCAACAGTTAAGTACTTGCATCGCCCAGGCTCACCCAGGGAGGGAAGCTGGGGGAGCAGATAACGAGGAAGACAAGGGGAGGAGCTTGTTTTCCCGTTTGAGATAGGAGACCCAGGCGTTCTGGGTCTTGGGGGTGCCCCCAGGGAAAGGTTGGGGTGACTCGGGGTGACCAGGAGCCCTAAAATCCTGGTTGGTGGCAGCGAGATCAGAGCCAAGCTGGGTATAAGCTTGGGGAGAGTTTTATGTAAGCACCCAGATTTTTGGACGCTAAGGTCCAGATTTGAGACAGAAGCTTACCACAAGAGCGAAGTGTGATTTCACACACATCTGACAAAGTGGGTATTCACCCATGAAAGCTTATGCTCCAATACATCTGTTAGTCTATAATGTGCCACAGGACTCTTTGTTGCTTTTCATGTGGTTAGTTGCCATCTTGATGAGTACTTTCATTAGATTATTACCGTTGGAAGAGACCTTAAGAGATCATCTAGTCCAACCCCCTGCTCAAAGAAGAACTAATCCCCAAATAGCCCCTTCAAGGATTGAACTCTCAACCCTGGGTTTAGCAGGCCAATGCTCAAACCACTGAGCTATCCCTAGATAAACACGGTAAGTTGTTAATCATCCAACTACATCAGGAAAATGACCTGTCACTGGCAATGCCTCAGCCATCACCTTCTTCTGGTTTTGAAAACAGTTTTCAAACTGTTCATATATAAAAAGCTGTTTTCAACCCTGGTTTCAACCACACTTTTTTGTAACCAAACTAAAAAAATATTTGTTTTTGTCTACACAAAAAGCTAAGCTATTGTAACAACTAAATAAGGTGGTGCCTGAGGGACTCACTGCTGACAAGCTTTGTTACCAGATAATTTTTTTCAGCATAGCAGTGTAAAGGTCTGCCTAATCACATATATGTATGTTGTACTAATGTACCTCTGTTTTAGTTCATTAATCTCAGCCATTCTGTACTTCCCTCCAGCTAGGTATAAATAAAGCCCCTTCCTTTTGGCTATGGGCTAATTAGAACCATTATTCTCAGAGTGATGTGGGCAGAGTGATGAGCACAATATGAATGCAGTAATGGTAGATTAGAAAGAGTAAATGAATACTGAATACTAGACTGGAAAAGCACAATTATTAATTGTTTTAACCAGCCACATGGAAACGTACTGTCTGTCTAACTCTGTAATGGTGAGCCGCAGTTTTACTGTAGGTATATCTTTCAGAGAAGAAGAGGTATCACAGTAACAAGTAAGACTACAACAAATCCTAATTAGAAGTTCTAAAACCCCCTAGAGTTCCTGCCAAGGGAACATGAGAGGCCCTTGTGTTCTGGTGATCCCATTTCGTGTTAAGAACCCCAGCAAACAACACACAAATAGGCAGACAGTGTTATACATAAAACAGCAGTTATATCAGGACCAAATTAACATATACAAATACACAGCTAGTCTTGATTCAATAATGATTAATGTGTGTAAACTACCATTCAATTACTAAAATAGAAAAAAATTACAATTAACTTCTTGGCTATACCGTTGTCAAAAGAAATCTTCAATGCTCAATTTGTATTCAATTTACATGTAACAGCTTAATCAAACCTAAATTAAATGTGAATTTGAAAATGTTAAAAATAATTAATTTGAGAATATTTTGACAAAAGGACAGGAGTAGCTATTTGTGAATCTGGAACAAATCGGACAAGAGATATTCATGGTACAATTAAATATGCAATGCCTCTTGTGAAACATGCAACTGAAGCAAAATTTATCTTCTACTAAAGCAGCAAAAAAATCTCAGAAAATTTAATATGAATATAGACTAAAAAGACTTAGCCAAACATACTGGTCAAGTATATTAATGGCTAAGAGTAACAGTAACAATTGCTTGGCTTTTAATATATAGAACATTTATATTGTCACAAGCTTTGTTTGTACGGTAGAAAGTAAAAGCAACTACAGAGCTGTCCTGCAGATTTAAAAAACAAGAATGCTAAAGTCTCTGCAAACACAACACACAATTTACAGAATCCCAATGTATGTATTCATTTTTCTTAAGTGGAACAAAGAGTTAGAGACTGACAAACTGTGCAAGAAGAATGAGCTAGTTCCCCTGGAAACAGATATTCTAGAAAAGAGCCCATATTAGTTCCAGTATTATTTAAAAAGTGAAGCATGACTAGCTTATATGAGAAAGAAGCACTTCTTAAATGGTAAGTTATATATGAAAATGTAAGGGGTTTTGTGTTTTAAATTAGCACCTCTGAATAGCCTTCCTACCATAAACTTTCTGAGAAGCGTCACTTTTAAAAACAAACCATAATCAGTATTAACTTAAAGGTCTAATGTCAGTTCTAAATCCTGTTGCAGATCCCTTTTATTCTTAATTCTTTTGCCACCATGTGCAAAATGTGCCAGAAACATATGATGCACAGGTAAAAGGGATATTGGATTTGATAATCAGAAAAGGCTGAACATTTTGTTGTAATTGTAAATATTTAAAATAATAATTTTTCTGATGATTAAAGGTCACAATCAACCTGGGATCTAGCCAATTTCAAAACAGGAGTTTAAAAGAACTTTGAAGTACTGCTCCTGGTGCACTGGCCAACTTTTTGTAGTTTAATAACCACATTATCATATTTGTAAAAATGTGTTTCCCTCCTGTTGTTGTATGGAAAACTCAAACAAAGGAAGAGAAAAACTGATTATACAGGGAAATAGTGATAATGAATATACAATGAAGTGCAATCAAATGCAAAGTAAACAAATTGAAGGAAAAAACTTTTCTTTTTTTCAATCTCTTTCCATTATACTTAACTTTATAGTTACTTGTAACAATAGTAGGTAAAATATTTTCAAACAGAAGGGTAATTTTTAAACTGAGGGTGTCCATTAAACCAGCACTAAAGCATTTAAATTAAAAGACACAAGATCATTTACTTTTTTTAAAGCACATTATTAATTTAGATGCAGGCTGTCAGATACTACGGGGCTGTATCCAACTCCTTTCAAAGCCAATTGAAAGACTATTATCTTCTTCAGCGGAAGCTGACTTGGTCACCAAAAGCCTTTTTTACATCAGTTTAACTGAAAGAAGAATAAGGCTAACTCCACTGATTTCAGTGGATTTACAAGTGTAGAATACTAGAATTAGGCATGTCTAATTAGAGAACCATAGACACATTGCATCAGGGCAAAACAGACTGATACATTGCAGCTACATAGACTTGGGTGCAAGTTTCGTCAATTTAGACCAAGCCATCAGTGAGAACAAGAGTAAGTCCCTAACTTGCTGGCATACGGTGTAACTGCTGAGGTTATGCCAATACTTGCACTGCAAACAAAATGGACAACATCTAGGAAACCATGAAAATGACTGACTGAATTGGTAAACTTACAGCTGTGGTAAACTGGGTCTAAGAAAGGGATCATTTTCTGCCCCATTGACAGCTTTATTTTTCCTCTGTTTTGGTTCTGAATTGGCAGATGGTGTTTGAGAATTATTTGTAGATGGAGGTTTTCGTTTGGCTAGGAGCTTTCTTTGCCTTTCAATATCTTCCCTTTGTTGATTCACCCATTCTTGTTGCCTGTATAACCAAAAATATTGCATTAACTATTAATATTTTTACAGCTAACAACATTTTAAAAAGCAGACTTATAAGAATGGCAACGATGGATTCTAATCCACTGAATTACCATAATCTCTTTTCTTGGTAAAAATGAAACCCTCATGTGGTGTACTTAATTAACAGGCACTGTAAATGTCAATATTTATTTTGTGGGGCAGAAGAAGAATTTGCATGATTTTATTTTATTTTGTATGTTTGTTTCTTGGTGTATTCTTTGTTGGATAATATGCTACAGATCTGCAATTTGGCAAGAGGATGGTAATTGAAAAAATTGTACTTTTTCTGCCAGTAATCATTTTTGCACAAATGAAGAATAAGAGTATTTCAGAGTATGTTAAAAAGAAACAAAATGTTCCCTATTAGGTAGGAGTAGTCTCACAAAGTTTTGGAAACATGTTGGTATAATTGTCTTTTGGAATAGGTTTCCAAAAGTGTAACATACATACTGTGTTCTCCACATTGGAAACAAACGGTATTCTGACAAAGTGGATATTATCGCTTACAACCAACACCAAAAGAAAAAAAAAGTCAGATGTCAATACAGAATATTAATATGGTTGTTTTACAGTTCAGATACTTTATCTGAGCTGAACTTCCTAAATAAATAATCAGTTGGGTTACACAGCAAATATTGTATGTGTGCACAAAACACATAAGGAAGACTGCAAAAGCTAAATCATTAGATATTAACTAGGTCAGGGGTTCTCAAACATTTAGTGTGGCCCCATTTCTGACGAGTGCCTTCATAGACCAAATCCCTATGCAATCACAATCCTATTTGCATTCCCACATCTTTCTTGGCAAAACTAGAGGTTTTTGGTGAATACATTAATACTTAACAAATCAGTTTACTTTCCAAAGCATGTCTCTGAAATTATGAATTAGTTTCTTTCTCCCATTCCACCCCCTGCCCCATCTCCCCAAGCTCCTTCTCTGCTCCATTCTCAGCTGAAGTACCTTGTTGAGGCAGCTCTTTTCCTGCTGGCGGCTACAGGCTCCTTTCCCCCATCCGCTTATGCTAGCAGCAGCCCTTAGTGGCGGCTGCTAGGTTTGCTGCTCCTCCTCGCTCCTCCTTCATTGCAATGAAGAGCCTGGATGTCTGTTGAAGCTGCTACAATGAAGGATGTGGAGCCAGCACCATGTGACCAGCAAGCCCTCCACAGACCATCAACTGTTCCACTGACCACCAGTAGTTGGTGGACCACAGTTTGAGAATCACTGATCTAGGTTTACAACTTTTTTTTATCAATTGTGATGATTAATGAAATGCTGCGCAGTTAGTAAATTCACACTTGTTCTAAGGCTTGTTAAAATCAAGGGAGGCCCAATCATCTTCTTTAAAAAACAACAGGATTTAGCATTCTACATTCTGTCAGTTGATTAAGGGAGTTCTGTACTGTATTCTGAAACTTCAAAAAGCAAAGTGATATACTACATATGAAAAGCAGCTCCAATCCTAGAAGCTCTTAGTAATAAAAAAATCCACTGGAGGGAACTGACAATTACTGAGAATTTTAAAAACATAACATTGACTAACTTCACAAGATTTTGAAATGCAAAGCCATCTGTCCACTGTTCAGTAAATGAAGCACCATGTCGAACTGTTGTAAAATGCCCGAGGCGTAGTCTGTCTTGCATACTCTTCTCTCTGCTTGCCAGCTTTTCTTGTGTGCTCTAAGAAAATCAAAATATTACCAGTTTTTCTAAAGTGTTTAAAAGTTCGCAAAAACACAGCCCCTTCCTCTTATGTCTTTTTTTGAGTAGTAGATAAAAGAATGATGAATGGAAATAAGTTTCAACTACTCATATTCCAATTAACTCTGCAGAACCCATACCTGTTATTTTTTCTGGCTTATACATTATCAGAATGGTTAAAAATTCTGCAGTAAGAATTTAGCTATTATTCATAATGATACATGAACCAGAAAACCCAAGCTTGACTTTACTTGCAAATGTGACATGGAATTTAAAGAATGAGGGAAGAAGGCAGGGAGAATTTGAGCTACCTTTATTCTATCACAATTCAAGGCTCCTCAACAGGCTGGTGTGTCCCCAGCACAAGAGCCGTTTATGGGATGCTCTACTCCAGTGGTTCTCAAAGCTGGACCGCCGCTTGTTCAGGGAAAGCCCCTGGTGGGCCGGGCCGGTTTGTTTACCTGCCGCATCCACAGGTTCAGCCGATAGCAGCTCCCACTGGCCGCAGTTCACCACTCCAGGCCAATGTGGGCTGTGGGAAGCGGCCCAGGCCGAAGGATATGGCGGCTGCCCTTCCCACAGCCCCCACTGGCCTGAAGCGGCAAACCGCGGCCACTGGGAGCCGCGATCAGCCTAACCTGTGGACGCAGCAGGTAAACAAACTGGCCCAGCCCACCAGGGGCTTTCCATGAACAAGCGGCGGACTGGCTTTGAGAACCGCTGCTCTATACTCCAAAGCAGGCCACACTCCCTCTAGTCTGATGAACAACAGGTCTGATACATCCTGTTCCCAGCATACCCTGGTGCTGAGGCTAGCAATGGTGACAGCATAGATATTCAAAGTGACCCTCCATTGTGGAAATTCTTCCGCAGTCTCTCGCAGCAGAATTTATGCAAAAATTTAGTTTCTTTTCTTAATGTCCTGACTTGTCTTGTAATCATTGCATTAAACTAATTTTTGTACTCATTTTCCTTGACTTTTGGGGGTTGTTTTTAAGAAAAGCAGTATTGTTAGTGTTTAAGAATGTTAGCATTAAATTTGAAGTTCATATCTTATTTACGTGAATGGGATGGCAGAGGGGTAAGTATCTGCTTTTGATACTCTTGATATTAAGCTAAAGACAGAAGGCAGCAGTGGACTGATTTACAGTGGAAATTCTCCTAGTTCTCTTACGTGCTTTTCACAAAAATAATGTCCCCAGTGAGCGTGTCCAGAAGTAGTTTTTCAATCACCTGTAAATTTATTTTAAAATACTTTGCCCAAAGTTCAGAAAAAAGGCTGACCATCACCCAGAAGAAAAGCCACATGGTAAGGTCATATCTTTTATGCTTGGCAGTGACTGAATTATTAGTGAGCAAAAAAAAATGTTAAGTTCAAGAATGCATTTTTTCCCACTCTTCCATATTTCAAAAATGGCTGAAGGGATTTTTCTCAAATTTAAAATTAATTAGTTCTGGACTGAGACCAAAAACTTAGAAAGTTTCAGCCGAAACAGAAAGTTACAAGCAAGTGAAAATAGCGTGGAGTGTTTAATAACGGCACTCCATAGGTAACTATCTATAGTGCTTTCCACCACACACGCTGAAAAAAATAGTGTTCCACCTTACCTTTTCAATCAGAAGTTTCTTGCTCATTGAAATGCATTTGTTTAACCTTTCTTTGTATTTTTCAAGTAGCTTTTGTTGTTCATCTATTTGTCTTCTAAGATCACAGTTAGCCTAAGAACAAATATGAAAAAAAAGTCTGTTACATTTCACATCAATGTTATTTTATGGAAAATACTACAAATCAAAAACATATAACTATTATCAATACAAATGTATAGCTTCAGTGACATGCACTAAAGCAGAATGCTTATATATATATATATATATATATATATATATATATATTATTAATTCTATACAGTTTAGCAGGTAAAGACAAACCATGCAAGATTTTATTAACATATTTTAGATGAGATATATACAATTTGTGAAGTTATTACAATTCCTTTTACCCATCTCCTTTAAAGGCTTCTATTTGTTCTATCTGTGCACTGTTGTCTGGTTTTTGTCACATCCTGTTTGTCTAGTTGTTGATATAGTTACCTCTGCATCCCTACTACTTCTGGAGTATAACCACCCCAACTCCCTTACTCTAGTACAGGAACTTTTCAAAGTACTTCATTTTTTTTTTCTCATTATAGGCAGTTATTTTGTGCCCATGGTACTTCTGTCATGGTAATCTTGAAAACAAAGATAATAATAAATCGTTCTACTGAGGAATGCTTTACTTTACAATTAAAGCAAGAAATCTGTGAAAATATATCAAGATTTGTAAAAAGCCAAAGAAATTAAACACACACACTGCCATATACAATATCATCCTTGTCTGGAGGCTGAAGAAGTCTATAACCATCTTTAATAGTTAGATGTGCCAAAGACATTTCTTTTAAATGCTGAAGCAGAGAAAAATGAGATTCATGCACTTAGTTATTGCATACTGTAATATATGCTGCTTTTCAGAAAAAGTATTTACGCAGATTTTATAGAATATTGTAATCTTCGCAAATCTGGTGTTTTCTGTCATATATTTATATTTAAAGTTTAAAATATTTTCAGCTTTACAACTTAATATGATAGCACAGACATTTTCTATACACCATCACTAACTGATATTTTAAACAGACATCTTTTACTCAGTCTTTTACACTTACCCTGAGCAAATCATCTATACGACCTTCTTTCTTTTCCAAGTCTTGATTTTTATTACTTTCCAGTGCAGCTAATTTCAGCATTGTGAGATCAGTCTAAACAAAAACATTTTCAAATATTTAATTCCATTCTTTGGCAGCTGTAACGCATGATTTTCCTCATTTTTGTATCAATATTGTTAATTATTTTAAATTATTATAATTGTCTTTGTCCATTAACAGGCTGGGTTGAGTAAAGAGTTTGGATGAGCCACTTTAACTGATAAAGTTCTTCATTAATTGAAAGCCAATCTATTAAAGTGCAATTAATTTTCTTTTCCAGTAAGGGATGAACACAACATGGCTTGAATGAAAAAGTCTACTAATAATACTTTGTTAAATTGTCTCTGTTTGGTCTGAAGTGGTATCCCTCTAAGTAAGGATGTTTTAAACTAACCAACTGCAAAAGATAGAGGCTCAGAGGACTGGGCTGGACATGCCAAATGAAACAGCAGCTCAGCAATAAGCGTGCTGCAAAGCGTAAAAAGGACTGCCATTTTCATTGACAAAGAACTTCGACTTTTAGTTCTGAAAGGCCATGTTGTATCTGACCATATATCATTGTCACAGTGGTTGCTATCTTAAATACTGATAGAGCTAGAAACCAACACTATAAGATCAAATGACAGCCTGAATCTTGAGCAAAAGGTAAAAGCATTCATTTAACTCTAATGGTTCATGAAGTGCTATGCTGGAAGTAATGTGAGCACAAAATGGTAATCAGAATGACTAGCAGCTCATAATTTATCAAGCAAAATTGTTTTTGCAGACCACTACAAATGCTTACAGAACCTGTAAATTTTCTAAATACTGGTCTTGAACCAGTTATCAGGCATAGAAATAAATGGTCATTGATCAATGTTTTCATGTATTCTAAAAATGACATGGGAAGAGTCAATACAGAAGTGTTTACCTGAGTGATTTTAAATGATAACTGTTTTGGCTGTGTAACAGGGTGGTCCCCAAAAGCTAATGCAGTAGGAGAAGGACTATTCTGTTGAACCTAAAATACATAAACAAAAGATATCAGCTTCAACTTGAAATACTCAGATAGCAAAGTGAAAGTATTTTGAATGTGTATCTCAAAATCCAGTGAAAATAACTACTTGACAGTTGGTTGTAATTAACAAGGTAAAATACAAAACATGGAAAGACCATAATCTAACAATATGACAGATCTATCTTTGGAGTATTGTATCTAGCTGTTCACCATGCAGTTAATCACATGTGTATTTTGGAGAGGATGCAACATACTCTTAAAAAAACTATGATTGGATCCATTTCAAGGAAAAAGGCTGAGAGATTTGGTCTTATTCTGTATGGAATAGGAGCTTTTAGAACGTTTCTAAAGACCGTTACTTACCTTAAGAGGAATAGAATAAAGTTTGTAGAAACAGGCACAATACATATGAATTCACACTAATGCTCAACTAAAACAAAATTTTGGCATCAAGCACAGCAGTTAGATAGTATGAACAAAGCTGATCTAATAAGGACTCTTGTATACCAAGTCTAACAACCTTTAGTTTGGTAACAACTAGTATCATAAGCTTGCATCCTTTTCCAATGTCCCTCGGCTAGATTTTTGTGAGGCTTTGTCTACAATACGCAACTTTTAGCGACATGGCTGTGCCACTACAGCCATGTCATTAAAAGGCGCACAGTGTAGCTGCTGTTTGAGCGGCAGTAGCTTTGTCGGCAGACGAGCGCTCCTGTCAACAAAGTGCTGTTCACACTGGCACTTTTCGTCAGCCAAACTTTTGTCATTCGGGGATATGTGCGCGTGTTTTTCACATCACTGAATGACAAAACTTTTGTCCTTCAGTTTCCAGTGTAGATAAAGCCTTAGACTAAGTCTGACAACTCAAAAATGATTAAACTGGGTTTCCTTTAGTTTTGGAGGGCTTCTCTGTCATTGGGAGTCCAGAACAGGAAAAACCTGTTGTATGTTATGGAACCAGACAGACATCACTAAGACATCAGTCTGAAACCTCTAAGAGAAATCATTTTTGGGGGGAAAGAGACGGAAAATATAAATTAATTTTGTGTGTATATATATAGAGGGAGAGAGAGAGAGAGAGAAGAGGGCTGTCAAGCAATTAAAAAATTAATCGCAGTTAGTTGCACAATTAAAAATTAATTGTGATTAATCGCACTGTTAAACAATAATGGAATACTGTTTATTGAAATACTTATGGATGTTTTCTACATTTTCAAATATATTGATTTTAGTTACAACACAGAATACGAAGTGTATACTGGTCACTTTCTATTTATTTTTTAATACAAATATTTGCACTGTAAAGAGCAAGGGAAATAGTATATTTCAATTCACTCAATACAAATACTGAAGTGTAATCTCTTTATCATGAAAGTTGAATTTACAAATGTAGAATTACGTACAAAAAACACCTGCATTCAAAATAAAACAAACGTAAAACTGTAGAGCCTACAAATCCACTCAGTCCTACTTCAGCCAACTGCTCAGACAAGCAAGTTTGGCTACATTTGAAGGAGATAATGATGCCCACTTCTTGATTACAATTGTGATATTCCATATGCTATATGAAAATATGCCTGGAATGTGAATATAATGTAACTGGAATATGTTTTATGCAAAAGGTCTCTTGTAAGGTATCAAAGCTTATAATATACTGAGTGTATATTATCCTATTTGTATGTACGCATCATTCTTGTATCTAAAACTATATGAAGTTAACTCTGAGGTCCTACTGTAATTATGCAAAGTGTGGGCCATTAATGGTAGCTTAGGATCTTCATGGCTTCCATTAACTAGAACAATTGGTTGTAAATGGCTGTGTTTACTCACAAACCCTCTTGGGCACCTCAGGCCAACTCTGAAAGAATGAATAATGAGGTCTTACAGTGACATGTGATCATGTCACCTGGTTCTGGAATCCATCTGAAACCTGGTGCTTTTCCATTTAGAAGGAAGGGTGAGAACCCAGAGAGAGATGATGGATTCCCGTCTTGTGCCAAAGCTATAAAAGGGAACAGAACGAAGAGGGTTGCCAGTCATGAGAAATCCCCTAGCTACCATCTGAGCTGGAACAAAGACTGTACCTGGGGAAAGGATTGGGCCCAGACTAAGGAGTCTAATCTGTCAAACAAGCTTCTTGGAACATCTCTGAGGGCGAGATTTACCTATATTCAGATTCTTAATGTACACCTCTACCCGATATAATGCAATCTGATTTAATGCAAACTCGGATATAATGTGGTAAAGCAGCGCTCCAGGGGACGGGGCTGTTTTACCTCGTTATAGCCAAATTTGTGTTACTGCAAGCGGTTCCTCTGTGCCTGCCCATTACTTGCTGTGGCCCTCCCCAGGGCCACCCCGCCCCAGCTCACTTCCACTCTGCCTCCTCCCATGAGCACGCCGCAGCTCCGCTTCTCCTCCCTCCCAGGCTTGCTGCGTCAATCAGTCCACTTGGGGGAGGAGACGGAGGTGGAGCGGAGGTGAGCTAGGGCAGGGTGGCCACAGCAAGTAACGGGGGTGGGGGGCGCAGAGGAACCGCTCCCCGCCCCTGCTCACCTCTGCTCTGCCTCCTTCTCCTTCCACAAGCACGCCACCCAGCTCCACTTCTCCCTCTTCCACAGCTGATTGGCGCAGCAAGCCTGGGAGGGAGGGTAGAGAAGCGGAGCGCGGCGCACTCATGGGAGGAGGCAGAACGGAGTGAGCTGGGGCAGGGGGTCCCGGGGAGGGCCGCAGCAAGTAATGGGGGGGCGCAGAGGAACCGCTCCCTGCTCCAGCTCATCTCCATCTCTTCCCCTGAGCATACCGCTGCCGCTCTGCTCCCCCCCCCCCGCCCCTCCAGACTTGATGGGCCAAACAATTGATTGGCACAGCACGCCTGGAAGGGAGGGGAAGGAGGGAGGGAGAAGTGGAGCAGCAACGGTGCGCTCAGGGAAGAGGCGGAGGTGAGCTGGGGTGGGGAGCGGTTGGTTCCTCTCCCTACCTTGATATAACACGGCCTCACCTATAACAGAGTGAGATTTTGTTGGCTCCTGAGGACCGCGTTATATTGGGGTTAGACTTAGACTTGCATGTTTTGTTTTATTTTGCTTGGTAACTTACTTTGTTCTGTCTCTTATTACTTGAAACCACTTAAATCCTATTTTTTATACTTAATAAAATCACTTTTGTTTATTACTAAATCCAGAGTAAGTGATTAATACCTGAGGGAGCAAACATCTCTCTATCAATGTTATAGAGGGCAGACAATTTATGAGCTTACCTTGTATAAGCTTTATACAGAGTAAAATGGATTTATTTGGGGTTTGGATCCCATTGGGAGCTGGAGATAGGTAACCAGCTGAGTGGTTTTCAGTTAAAGTCTGCAAATTTGGGGATGTGGTTCAGACATGGGTCTGTGTTGCAGCAGACTGGAGTGTCTGGCTCTAAAAGGCAGGGTTCTGGAGTCCCAAGCCATCAAGGAAAACTGGCTCAGAGGTAATTTCACACATCAGGTCACAGTCCCAAGGCAGTCTCTGTGACCGAACCCGTTACAATGTCACCTGAAAGTGAGAACAGGTATTCACATGGCACTGTTGTAATGGGCATTACAAGATATTTACATGCCAGATGCGTTAAAGATTCATATGTCCCTTCATGCTTCAACCAGCATTCCAGAGGATATGCCTCTACGTTGATGATGGGTTCTGCTGAATAACAATCCAAAGCAGAGCGGACCGATGCATGTTCATTTTCATCATGAGTCAGATGCCACCAGCAGAAGGTTGATTTTTTTGTGTGTGTGTGTGGGGTTCAGGTTCTGTAGTTTCCGCATTGGAGTGTTGCTCTTTTAAGACTTCTAAAAGCATGCTCCACACCTCATCCCTCTCAGATTTTGGATGGCCTTTCAGATTCTTAAACCTTGGGTCAAGTGCTGTAGCTATTTTTAGAAATCTCACATTGGTACCTTCTTTGTGTTTTGTCAGATCTGCAGTGACAGTGCTCACAAATCAAACAACATGTGCTGGGTCATCATCTGAGACTGCTATAACATGAAATATATGGCAGATTGTTGGTAAAACAGAGCAGGGAACATTCAATTCTCCCCAAAGGAGTTCAGTCACAATTTTAATTAACACACTAATTCTTTAATGATCATCAGCATGGAAGCAAGTCTTTTGGAATGGTGGCTGAAGCATGAAGGTGCATACAAATGTTCAGCATATCTGGCACGTAAATACCTTGCAACACCCGCTACAAAAGTGCCATACGAACGCCTGTTTTCACTGTCAGGTAACGCCCATAAATGTAAACAAACTTGTTTGTCTTAGCCATTGGCTGAACAAGAAGTACGACTGAGTGGATTTGTTGGCTCATCTACATTTGTAAGTTATACTTTCGCAATAAAGAGATTGCACTACAGTACTTGTATGAGGTGAACTGAAATATACTATTTCTTTTGGGTTTATCATTTTTACAGTGCAAATATTTGTAATAAAAAATATAAAGTGAGCACTGTACACTTTATACTCTGTGTTGTAATAGAAATCAATATATTTGAAAATGTAGAAAAACAGCCAAAAATATTTAATAACTTTCCATTGGTATTCAATTGTTTAACAATGCGATTAATCGACAGCCCTAATATATAGCAAAACTCAAACATTTTCTAAGCAACAAAGCATAAGGAAGTTTGGAGATCAAATTCTGAAGCTTCCAACACGTAGAATAAAGTGGATTTGTCCAGATGGGGGAAACAAGATAGAAATGGCCCTGCCACCTGGAGCTAAACAAAGGCAAATCCAAAGTTGACACTGCAAGCCTGTGTCTGAGGGGAAACTATTTATTTTCAAATTAAATCCCAACTTTCAAATTTCAAAACATTACTATTAAGGAGAGTTATAAAGGATACAGTAGTCATGTATTTAAATTTAACTAGAATCTGTTGGTTTATCAGCATCTTCGCTTATAACAGAACAACCTGGATTGCTCACTATTTCTTCCTAGCAAAAAGGACTGAGAAATATTTTTTTAATGTGTGTAAGGTAGATGTGAACAGATGTTATGTCCAGTTTTTGAAATTACTTAGTGAAAAAGTTATGAATTTATTTTAAATAAATGGTTTGGAATTCAACAACCATCCATACCAGGTGACCATTTACCTGAAGTTTATACAGTGTAATCGTAAACTTGGAGCTTCACTTCAGATTTTTCAACAGTGTTTCAATCAGACAGTAATCCTAGTTTATAAACCTAAAATTGACTGAAAGCATTTTTAAAAATTTCAACTTTATACTACTACTTGTTTGGTTTGAAGAAATAGATTTCTTCCTGAAAATAAGTTAAGAAAGTTGCACTATTTACAGTGATTATTTATAATCAGCGATTCCCAATTAAGGTTACTTTCAGCGACTGAAAACTTTTGTACTGAAATTGAACAGATTAATAGTTCAAACTTACAGAAGAAGGGGTGGAATGTGAATGTGAATTTTGAGGAGAACGGATTGCAGGAGATATGCCTCTTACAGGACTGGAGCCGTTTCCACCTTGGTACTGAAGAGGAAACATTGCCAAAGAATTAGTTAACTTTCTTATTGAAAATGGATGTAAGGCAAAAAAAACAAACACCACCACCACCAATTATATTACTTCACAACCTATATGTCTAAAGGCAGGAGAGTTGGGGGAAAAAAAAAAACAAAAAACAAAAACTATTCAATATGTAGCTTTAATTTTTTAAATAGAAATTTTACAAACACTTCCAAAGACATTTTAAAAACTAATTAATTTAAACCATCCATTTCCTCATCCTTTTTCAGCTCCAGCAAAACCAAGAGAACATTTAAAAGACATTGCTAGCTCACAGTGTTGACATGACTTGTATGTGTGACTTTTGTATAGAAAGCCATGCATTTTATGTTTCTAAATCAAGGGGATGACAATCCACACAAATCTGTTGCCTGAGTAGTGCAATACTCTTTACATTTATGCTTGTAAATTCAACTAAATTTAGTATCTTACACAGTTACTTGCAACATTAAAGAAAATCAAAAAAGTAATTTTCAAAATAAATAAATAAAAACTTACTTCAAAATAGTCACTAATTTTGTGACCACGTCCTCCAATACTTTTCCCTGAAGTTAAAGAAAAAATTAAAGACATTAGAAGTGACAAAAATAAACCACTATACTTACTACAGAGGTGAAAAGTACACAATATGTCAAATAAAGTCTTAGAATCTGCTAAGCAGTTTTCTGCGACTTGGTGAGCCAATGTGTGATCTTTCTATCTAGATAGTCATATGATATCCCATCAGCACAACATCTGAGAACTCCATGCACTTTAACTAATTTATTCTCACATCATCCACATACAGCAATGAAGTATAAGTATGCGCCCTTTTTTTTTTTTTTTTTTTTAAAAACACAAACAGAAAACTGAGGCACAGCGAGACTGACCTGTTCAACTCACACAAGTCACCTGTAGCAGAGAAGCCAGGAATTAAATGATACCTCTTAATTCCCACTCCAGTGCCTTAGCCACAAGACTATCCCCATTTAACATGATGAGACGTTCATCATTAATGTCGGCAGTCAAGAGATTAGGTGCCAAGCTCCTGCACCTTTTAAGCACTGTGTATCCAGGCACACCAGTCAATGACTTGCCAAAAATGTCAAATCTGGTTAGTCTACAACCCACTTTCTATAGTAGTCCCTTGCTCAGTTCCTCAACCTGAGTGGGCAAACAGTGAGGGCAAAATCTACTGAAGTACAGTACCAATTTATGGAGGCAACAATAAATTACTGACCAGCTAACTCAGTAGGCTGTGACAGCTGACGCAATATAAGGGGCGAAACAGAGAGTAGAAAGAATGAGTATCACCTTGTGGAGATGATAGCAGCTCTTTTCCCTTGCAACTCAGTCGTAATTCCAGCAGGGGAAGTTAATCACAGGCTTTAAACCATTGCAGGGACTCTTGGATCATGAAGAGGGAATGAGACTTTTTGAACTCCTGTGTTTGAGACAGGGCACACCTTCACTGTCCCACATATATCCAAACAGTGTCAGGGGATTTCCTCTGGGCTTTGGTGATCACACAGAAGTTGGAGGAGGGGGGAAAAAATCTCCTGGTTCAGGTGAAAAGAAGAAACTGATGAAGTGGGTATTCATCCAAAAAAGCTCATGTTCCAATACGTCTGTCAGTCCATAAGGTGCCACAGGACTGTCGCGTTTTACAGATCCAGACTAACACAGCCAGCCGTCTGATACTAAATGCCATAAACTGTCAGCTGAAGGTGACCTCGACTAAAGAATTCCACTTTCAAGGAAAGCACAGTAAGAAGCACCAAAGCTAAGAATTCAACAAGGTTTGAGCAAAGTACTGAGCACCCTATTGAGGACCCAGGGACTTCACAGGAGGCCTAAGATAGGACACAACCCTAAGGAACTTGTCCCAATGGGATCTCTAGTGAAGTCCAAAGAGAGAAGGTAGGTTACTGAAGACGGAGCAAAAGAGAAAAGCTCCACAGAGGAGTAAGTGTAGTGAACTGCTTGGGGTAAATTAGGGTAGAGTTCTTCAGTGCAGAGAGCATGTGGGCTTGGTATTCTTTTTAGTCCATGCAATGATCTCAAGATTAAGTACCTCTGTCCCTCAGAACCAAGGACGCACCTTGGGAATAGGTAAGGGACGTGGGGGAAGCACCACAACTCTTTTTCCCCTGCTGTTCTAGGCATTTTCTCTAGAATGAATCTAGTGGGAGTGCTCTAAAGTGAGGGGAGGCCACTCAATACAGGTTTGCTCCCACTGAATTGCTGACAAGATAGTCCAGACACACCAGCAGTGATGGTTTGAAGGAAGCACCCACTGTCAGCTACACTTTCCACTTCCAGCGTGTCTGTCTGTTTCCTCTGTGCTATCTTTCATAGTGCCTGTGCTTGAGGTCTAAAGACAACACATCAATGTGAAGCACATTTTTTTTTCCTTCACTGAGAGGAACGAAGAGACTGGGAACAGTGCCTGAAAGGGGAGGGAGACTGCGTATCTTTTGCTCCTCCACTGCCTGACATCAGAAGAGAAGAACTGCGGAACCACACTGTGGAATCAAGCCACAGAAAATTTATTTTAAAAAAGAAATACATATGGATTTGTTTTCCAAATAGTGCATTTGATATTTCAACCATTAAGCTTCTAGATTTTTTTCATTGGTTTAAGGTAAGCACTACCATGGAGGTACAGCTGTCTCTTACGCTTACTGTAGACCCCATTAATTGTCACATCATGGTAAATATACAGCTGTTTCAAATTAAGCACTCAAACCTATTATCAGACGTACCTAGAAATGCATTATGCTAGGAGATATTCCTTTACTTCCATTAATTGCCTTTAAAAAGCATACAAATCATTATACATTTAGACATATTAGGGGCAAGATGGTTTATTGAGAAGCCATAAGAGATCAGGAAAACAGAAAGATGTGAACAAAGGAAAGAACCAGAGAGAAACTTATGCTAACAAATCTGTATACACCTGTACAGAACACAACAGCATGGTCCCAAATGTACTGTAATTATCATGCTGAGGGACAACTCAGTGATAACTAACTCTACAACACATTAAGTTATTACAGTGTACAATGCGACTTATATTGACTTATTCTGCCATTAATCAATTCTTACAGTTTTTCAAATACATTAAACAAACTTGTTCCCATAGAATCACCCTAGTGAAGCAGGATGGCATTTAATCACATGGTCTAGTGCATTCCACCACATACTGCAAGTGTCTCTTTCATAAAAGCCATTTCCCTACACTTACCTACCCCCTACTCTTCATGATTTCAGTAAAGAAAGAGATGGTTTATTAAGGTTTTTAAACAAATGCACCATTTTACCACTTCCTCCATCTCCACACTAGTCTTACCCCTCTGGGTCAGCTTTCAGATAATAGGCAAGAAAGGAGTTTGTCAGCTGAGAAACATTAAAAGTGATCTGTGAGCGAAAAAAACTGGGCTTTGTGCCTTTACTTCTTTATAAGGAAGGCCAGAAAGGTCATCCTATGCTACAAACAGATTTTTTCTGCTTGTTTTTCCACATTTGAAATTCATGTCCTATCTAGCACGGAGGACACTACTGCCTTGTCTACATTAGGATACTTCGTAGTTATAAAGTTCTATTGGCAGTAACAACATTGTAAACAGGGTATAAGAGTTTTTATTACCGGGTTGTCTGCTCTAAGAATTGCTTAAAATTTCCTGCTTTCACTACCACTTGTTCCACTTCATCAGGGCAGCAATGATGAGAGCACTAGCAGAGCAGCTGTGGGAAATTTCCCAAAAAAGTTTAGAATAGGCAAAGCCTCTGTGAGGTGACTGTACCACAACAGTTAAGAGACCAAGAGTCGAGTAAGTGAGAGGAGAGACTGTCAGACTGTTCTAATTAAAAAAAAAAAAGTTTCAGACAAAATATATGATACATTTAAATAGCAGTAAACACTCAAATCAAAATGATCACCTAAACAGAAGTATTTTAAGGCAACATATCTTCCACTTTGCTTTTTTGGCTTAACATGGGAAGGGATAACCTACACTTCCCTGAAAAATGTAAAAAAAAATATATATATATATTGCAAGGCAAAGTTAGACTGTCTGCGTTATTCTTTACATCATGCATAGGTAGCAAGAGGAGAAATTAATCTCAAGGACACATACTAAAAATGTCCTAGAATAACTTCAATATTAAAAGAAATGGATAAAAAGATTGTTTTATAATGCAAGCCAGTTATTTATTTATTCTAGTTTTCAGAGTCTCTTCTGTAACAGTTAACAACATTAACATCTAAAGCATTATAAGGAATGCAGCTGCCTCCATTGTTTTATATGTCGGTGATGTCATCAGCTATTGCAGGGAACATATAAAACCCTGAATTCAGGTCTTGGCAAGACATTACAAGAAAAATTCCCAACTTATTTATCTGTATGTGTGAAATATTGCCACTGTAGTAGACCAGAGATATTTAACAGAAATCAGTTCCAGAAACACAAGTTTTCATACTCAAACAAGTGACTGTGATTCATCAAGTGACTTAAAACCATGTTAACATTAAACTATGCAATCACAAATTAACAAATTTCTCCAGTCCAAAAATACCAAACATCCATTTGAAGAAGTTCTCTATATTTGCTCCCAAGAAGGCTCTGTATTTACAGGCCCTAAACTCCACCTCCTTCCCAAGTAATTTCCTGGGCAGGTCATGCCTCATCAGTCACTCTGGTAAAGGGAAGGGAAACATCCCACTACTTTGTCTTTACAAAAACATCCCATAAGACTTCAGAGTTGGCTCTAATTTCCTTTTAATCAGCTGACATTCTGTTCCTTCAGCTGCCAGAGTCCAAGTTTGCTGATTGCCCTTGTGTACATCACCAAGGAGCCTAAAATCTACAGCATCCAGCTCAGACTGGAAAATATACCCTTGGCTGGAAACTCAGGTGCTAGTGGCAGCTAAGTCACAATATTTTAAAATAGCAACCTTGATAATTAGAATTAATTTACATAGTTTGAACTGCCAGTTCAACAGGCCTACTCGTGATTAGAACAGGTAAAGTATTCAAGTACCAACTCAGAGGAAGAACAAGAACCACCCACAAAGGCAAAACAAAATACCACAGTAAATGACCAAGAGGTAAATGAACAATGCTCCTGGCTTATATATTCGCATTTAAAGGGATATTTATTAGTTCAAATGGAACACCAAAACAATAAAATAGGCCCTGTTCTCACAACTACTTTTTCTTTATATGCTAGATAGTTATCCAGAGACTTATGAGTCTCTACCATTCCTGCCCTAAAAAGATCACCTTAAAATGACACAGGATATTTCGATGAACCCCATACGTGTCTGAAAGAGTACCAATTAGTAAGTATCATGATGGTGCTTTGAGAAACAAGCACATACTAGTCCCCTAGGAAATGGATTGAGAGCACCACACATTTCACAAAGGCTAAACAGTCACTGGATAGTAACAATTATGGCTGGATTCAAGTCAAAGCCAAGCCACAGCAGATGGAAGTCATCTATTTCACTCTATTGATCCCCCCCAATTATTCTAATCCTCCCCTATGAACATTTGTTGGATGGAAAAAGGTCACTCAGGACAATAATGGAAATTCATCTGAAGATAAAGCAACTGAAAACTTTTAAATTATGAATTCCTGCTCATCAGCTGGAATAAGAAAAGTAACTGCGGAGGCAACTAACGCAAAAAATTGTTGTGGTTCTGAATAAATAGGTAGAATATCACAATGGCAAGAGCTAATTGCAGCCATGCAAAATTCTTTTACACATTTAACAGCTCAGATACAGAATCTACTTGCCTGTCCCTACCCAAGATTAATAATGAAGAAAGAGATATTTTATTCACCAGTTAAAAAAATCACTTGTCTCAGGCAATGAGTGTAGAACTCTGTAAGGCTGTCTAAGGGCTTGTCTACACAGCCCCAAAATGCAGACTACTGGGTGTAAACTGTAGTGAGCACTAAAGTGTTGCACTGTAATTGTCCTGTGTAGACCCTGCTAGTATGAACTAAAAGATACCTAGTTTGTATTAATGTAGTCCAGTTTGAAAAACAAACTAGGTACTTTCTAGTTTGCACAAGCAGGGTCTACACAGGACAGTTAAAAGCGCAAAACTTCACTGTGCACTGCAATTCATAACCTCACAGTCTGCAGTGCAGGGCTGTGCAGACAATCCCTAAATTTCAAGTGTTCAAGCAAATATAATTTGACTAAAAGCATGTAATACTTAACTGATATACTATAATTCAAAAAAAATGTTTGGTGTACCTTGGCTACTTTCACTCTGGTTCTCTGCTTTCCTCTTTCTTCCCCTGGAAGGTTCTGATGGTTTCTTCTCTGGAGTCTACAAAAAGCAAATTAATGTCTTTAAATGCAAAAGAATCTGACCCAGCAACAGCTCTAATTATTTATATTATTGTTCCATGCAGTAAATAAAAAATCTCATTCTTAAAACATGGCCTCATTTCAGCATGAGTATAATTTCAGATTTTAACTGAAGGAAAAAGATGACAATATGAGTACTTACTCTTGTACTCTCTCCCTTCAGAAGGTTTATTACACCTGTTTGTTGTGTTTACAGTAGAACCTCAGAGTTAAGAACACCTTGGGCATGGAGGTTATTCGTTACTCTGAACAAAATGTTACGATTGTTCTTTCAACAGTTCACAAATGAACCTTGACGTAACACAGCTTTGAAACTTGACTATGCAGAAGGAAAGAAATGCATATTTTAGCTATCTTAATTTAAATGAAACAAGCACATAGTTTCCTTATCACGTCAAATCTCTTTTTTAAATGTTCCCTTTATATTTTTTAGTAGCTTATGTTTAACACCATACTGTATTTGCTTTTTTTCCCCCGTCTCTGCTGATACCTGATTGCATGCTTCCAGTTTCAAATGAGGTGCGTGGTTAATTGATCAGTTCATAACTCTGATGTTTGTAACTGAGGTTCTACTGTAGTTTTAAATTAGATGATAAGGTCTTACAGTCAAAGTCTGCTTTTTTACTATATTTGTACACTGCCCAGCTGAAAGGGGCCCAAGTCCGAGCCAACAGCTCGGCACTACTGACTTCTATATACTGCACCGTTTTGATATAAGAATAAAAGTTTGTCAAAGCTATTTTCAAAATGTATCTTTCTACAGGAACACAATGCTTACAAATGTTTATCTACAGGATGCTTGCTGAGTGACACACTGTTATCTTAAGTTATGTTCAGTCTAAACATTTAATGAACATTCTGTGAACAAAGCAAGTTAATGTTAAGTGATAAATTGACAAGATTTAACCAAGTATTGATGCCATTAAAAAGTAATAATCTCCTCTCATCCATCCTTTTCTGCTTTCAGTCTTGTTGGAAAGGAGTTAAGTGATTTTATTATCAAATTTGTTATTCGATTATTAGCATTTTAATATAGCATCTAAGTAGCCAATGTAAATAAGTATAATTTTAAAACTGTACAGTCTTTACAGCTATTAAATATGTCTACACAATCATTTTAAATAGCCCAAAAAGTTACTTTTACAATTGCAGAATAACTATCAGCTTTCTCATCTATAAACCTCTGTATGAATTTAAATTTCATTTTGAAAAAAAATCAAAACAATAATTTGTAGAAAAAATATTTCATTTTCGTTTAATCCTTTTCATTCTTTTTGTTTAGTTTAACCTTAAACTGCAAACAGTATTAGCACTCTAATAAGACGTCTAAAATTATTCTGGAGGTAATTTTCACTTTTGGTAAATACAGTATTCATATGATAATGCACAATGCATATGCAAAACTCAGGCATATCAGTTCAAATCACCACACAGTGTTTTCCAGAAACCAATCAGCACATTTCTTCTTCTAATGGAACCATATGAATTACAACCAATTCAAGAGCTATGAAGCTGGGGAATATCTAGTGAACATTCCCCAAATAATAAAGCTGTCTTCCCTTATAAACTTCAACAAAACTTACAAAGACAAAAATTTGTATAAGTCCTCCAATGTCAGATTCCAAAACTATGAAGAAAAACACAAAGCTGACATGTTCCCTAGACCCCTATATTTTATGTCAGAGGTAGGCAAACTACGACCTGTGGGTCACATCCAGCCCGCAGGACCCTCCTGCCTAGCCCCTGAGCTCCTGCCTGGGAAGCTAGCCCCCAGCCCCTCCCCTGCAGCCTCAGCTCACTGCGCCGCTGGCGCAATGCTCTGGGCAGTGGGGCTGCGAGCTCCTGGGGCAGCGCAGCTGCAGAGCAGCGGCCTGTTCTGGTGCTCCGACCAGTGTGGCTGTAGCAAGGGGCAGTGAGCGGGAGGGGGAGAGGTTTGGATAGAGGGCAGGGGAGTTCGGGAGGGGGCAGTCGGGGGGTGTGTGGATAGTGGGCAGGGCGGTTCAAAGTCAGGGAACATGGGATGTTGAATGGGAGCAGGAGTCCCCAGGGGGCAGTTAGGAAGGAGAGGGGGGATTGGATCGAGTGGGGGGGGGCAGTCAGGGGACAGGGAGAAGGGGTGGTTGGATGGCGCAGGGGTCCTGGGGGGCAGCCTGAAATGAGAGGAGGGGTTGAATGGGGCGGCGGGGGGCAGTCAGGGATGGACGTTCCAGGGGCAGTCAGGGAGGGTTGGATGGGGCAGGAGTCCAGGGAGGCTTGTCCGGGGACAAGAAGCAGGGGGGGTCGGTTTGGAGGTGGGGGCCAGGCCATGCCTGGCTGTTTTGAGAGGCACAGCCTCCCCTAACTGGCCCTCCACACAATTTCTGAAACCCAATGCAGCCCTCAGGCCAAAAAGTTTGGTGCCCCTGCTTTATGTTGTTCAGGTCCTGGTTTACCTGTGTATTTTGTGATTTACCACTTGTTTCTATCTTGGCTTGATAGTTTTTAATTTTGGCCTTTATATTTCCTTTTATAAAACATTCATTTGTAATAGTCTGCTTCTAAAAGAATTACTCTCTCTTTCCAAAATCGTGGGTTAAGATAGAAATACAGGTCTATATAAATATTTTATATTTACTTGCAGAACATAGCATATAGAATTTTTTCAAAGAAAAAAAGTGAAAAACCACCAATTTGTACTATGTCTCTCTTAAATATGTAATGTCCTTCCCTCTCTATAGAAAACTTGATGGTGCTGAGATTTTCAGTTTTTAATAATCTTTACATTTCTCCTATGTATAATTAATGCACTTGTATTTTTTAAAATTTCATTTCCCCCCTAAATCTTACCCCCTCCACCACTCAGATTTACAGCCACAAACTATAAAAAGAGTTTTAAAGAATTCTCTATCTGCAGAGAATAGAAAATACAAACTAGGGTTACAAGGATGAATTTGAAATTGAAACTTATAATGGTGGGAAAGACCAAAGTATTCATACCCTATCAGAAGCACTCAAAATCCACAGAACTCACTCAGTTTAAGATTAACCATGAATTGCACATAACCATTTTGAACTCCAATCAAAATCTACACACCTTAAATGTGAACAGAATCTAGTAAACTCATGTCATTCACATCTAAAAGGACACTGAACTACAGGTATAGTTTTCAGGAACAAACATTCAGTAAAATTATATATGACTATTTTCTATCAAATAAGTACAAGAAATACAGCATTTTCTAAGGTGTCTTTACATAGTCGCACCAAATCTGCAATCTGATCCGCATGGGTGGAATCCAAACAAAATTAACTGAGGTCCACACGTGCAGATCAGAACCTATATTTGCAAGCCATTTCTATTAAAATTCTGCCATTCCAAAATCCCAGGTTTTATTTCTAGTATTCGTGACCTAGAAAAATGATTATTTCTAAATTCTACTATGTTTTCTGCATCCTTGTCTGGCATACAAAACAAGAGATAAACATACACTGGAAAAATAAAGGAAAAGTATCTCATGTATTGAGAAAATAAAAAATATCAAACAGATTTATTTTTATATACCACATTATCACTAACAAAGCATAGCATGATTACAACAGCACTGCATCACAGTTTGATAATATACTAACACTCTCACTACAGAAACTAATGTCAGTGTTGTATTTCTAATCAAGATCTAAATTTTACATTATTTTTCAAAATCTGTTGCAATACAGTTAAGGTCTCAACACCACAAAGGGAAGCACCGCTCATCTTATGAATATATCTTCAGATTCCTACTGTACCTTTCATATGACAAATTGTCTACCATAACAGACTCTTTATTATGACATCATTTCAAAAACTCTTGTATGCAACATTAAAAGTTTAAATTTATTCTGTTAAAAGATTACATTTAGTGTGAAAACAAACCGGATGCTATTTAAAGGAGTACAATGCAGTTTCTCATTATCATATCTGGCATAACTACAAACTCTTTGAAGAGAATATAACACCTTTTGAAAAATGGGTCAAGAAAGCACATTCTTTTATTTAGTGCCACAATTTTTCTGATTGCTCATTGAAAATGTAAAGACATCCTCCACTTAAATTTTTTAATGAAATCATCACAGCTGCAAAAAATAAAGCCATGGCATGGCAGAATTCCAGAAATCATCTTTCAGCAAACATAGAAGGAACCTGCAGCAGGAGACATAACACAGTGAATAGCTCTGCTCAAGGTCCTTTAAATTTTTTTTTTTTTTTTTTAAAGTGTGGTTGCTGAATTTTGGGGGCTCTTTTGTTACTTATTTTTAAGAATCCAATATACAAAGGTACTGTACTTTGTGTCAGAAGATCTGAGTTGAATTCCCAATTCTGGCACAGACTTCCTTCGTGATCTTGGATAAATCACTTATTCTTTGTATCTCAGTTCCCTATATAAATTGAGGATAATGGACCTTCCTACTTCACAAGAGTGTTCTCAGGATAAATTCATCAGAGTTTGTGACGCATTCAAATAATCTCAAACTTCATTGCACCCCAACCCCTTTCTGACAACAAAAATTACTACACAAACCCAGGAGGGTTGTGGGGGCCAAAGTCTGGGCCCCACCGCCCAGGGCGGCAGGGGGACCAAAGCCCCACGGCTTCAGCCCTCGGAGGGAGGCGTGTAACTTGAGCCCTGCCGCTCAGCGCTGAAGCCCTCACGAGTCGGCTTTAGTCGCAGGCCCCACCAAGTCTAATGCCAGCCCTGGCAATCTCATTAAAACACGGTCGCGATCCACTTTGGGGTCCCAACCCCCAGTCTGAGAACCACTGATCTACGGCAATGGATGTCATACAAGATCCTAGATCAGAGGTTCCCAAACTGTGGTACGTGAGACATCTCTGTGGGGTACACAGGAGAAATTGTGTAATGGTGGACTGTATTTTACTTACTGCATTTTCATAATAGGCTACTGAGACAAAGCTTTAAAACTCTGTGGGAATCTGTTATATAAAATATGGTAGTTAATTTACTTCAAGACGCACCAATAAGAATACAGATACGCAGAGACTCTGATGTACAGAGCCCTCACCTCCAATCACTGTACAGCGCAGGTGTAGTTCCCCAGCAACTGTCCAGTGTAACTGAGCTCAGAACTTAAGGCAGGGGTTTTTTTTAGTTGTATATGTCACATCATAACTATATCCGTATATAACAGTGAACTATGAACAGATGGCTAAAGACCAGTAGTGTTAAGAAAAACACACAAAGAATCAGTGATGAGAAGTGTAGAAGTATGTGGGCAGCTGATAGATTTGGAAGGGGGCATGCAACAAGAAAAGTCTGGGAAGTTCTGTCCTAGATAATAGGCACTACCCTGATATAGGACCATGTTTTTCTTTCACAGAATTGCATCAACACAGCATAATTTCCAGTGTGTAATGGAACACTTCCACTGTCATCTCCCTTAACTTCCAACCTACACCACTGCAGTACTGTTCAAAGAGAGTTCCCAGGCAGCACCATTAATTTCTTTGCATACTGTTACTAGTTCTCCAAGCAGTGCTATTAAAAAGTTTATTATGCATTTCTACATCTAGCAGTAACACTAAATTGCTTTCTAGAATTTTTCTACAAATTTCCTTCAAGATTAACCAGAAAGAGGTAAATAGATTATTGAAATTTTAATGAAAATTTCCATTTGAAAAACTGAGATACTACCCAAGTAGATCATGCTCCATGTCTGAGACAATGCAAGATATTCAACATGCAGTTATAGTTACGAAAGAAATTTTAAAATAGCAACTTCTTACCTATCAGACTTGCTCCTGGCATACATTCAACGGTTTTTCTGCTGTGTTGTTTTTTTTTTTAAACTTACATTGTTACTACTTTTTACTCTTTTTAGCACTGAAGAACCAATACTGCTTTGGGAGGATAAACTCTAGTCTACCCATGAATCACGAACAGAACTGTTAACTAAGTATCAACTGGAGAGACAAACTGGGCCTTAATTAAACCTGTATAGCCCAATTACAGACAATGTGCCAGAGATTCCCTGACTAGTTATGATGCACAAGCCAGAATGAACACAGCTGAACTTTCAGACACGACGTTGAGTTTGCACAGCTGTCAGCTAGAAAAACGGCTCTCTAACTGAAAGTTGAGCGATTTTTGCTGATCAGTACTCTGGAAGTTACACAATCTCTCTCAGGGGATTCAAACAAAATAAAGATCAGAGCTAGATCTATGCCAGCCTCTAATTCTATCTAACCAGATACAATCTGAATGCAGTATTGTAATGCCATATCTTTCTCTGCCAAACAGATGGACAAAAAAGGCCAGAGAATTAAGACTTTTCTCTCAAGTGGACTGCCACAGCAGAAAACGTTTTTTCACACGAACAAACTGTCCAAGTACAGGCAGTCATCCCCTTCTGGCCAAGCAAATGCACCCAGGAAGGACAAGATACAAAATTTATCTGGGTAGCACAATTATTCAAAGGGGGTGAACAAACAAACAATGTCAGACTTAGGATCCACATCCTCTTTGTGACTGTTAAACTTAGTATCAGACAGCCATCTCCAGGAACCTGTTTTGCAATTGACACGCACTTACTAGACAACAGAAATAAGCTTCAGATTCAGCAGTTTAGGCAGAATCTTAGCTCTCTACTTTGTTAAATTATAAAAATATAGTTCCTTAAGAGTTAAGTTACCCGGACATGATGAAACTCCTGCTAAAATGAAAGCACTCCTCCTAAACCAGCAATACTTCTAATTAGCAATACTAATTAACACAGCATGTGACAACAATTCAGATTAAGCAAACTATCGTTCCAGCCAAAGAGTTCAAGATACCCATATTTAGGTCTGGTACAGATTAGATAAAGGACTTGTCTAGACTGGAGATTTGCCTGGATTACAGTAACTCCTCGATTAACATTGTAGTTATGTTCCTGAAAAATGTGACTTTAAGCAAAATGATGTTAAGCAAATCCAATTTCCCATAAGAATTAATGTAAATAGGGGAGGTTAGGTTCCAAGGAAATTTTTTTCACCAGAGAAAAGACTATATACACAACACACACACAAGTTTTAAACAAACAATTTAACACTGTACACAGCAATGATGATTGTGAAGCTTAGTTGAGGCGGTGAAGTCAGGGGGTGGGATATTTCCCAGGGAATGCCTTACTGTTAAATGATGAACTAGCACTCGGCTGAGCCCTCAACGGTTAACACATCGTTGTTAATGTAGCCCCTCACTCTACAAGGCAGCACAAATGGAGGGAGGGGAGACAGCATGGCAGAGAGAGAGAGAGATGGATGCACACTGCCCCTTTAAGTATGCTAACCCCACTTTAAGTACATTGCCTTTTTAGGTATATCAGCAAGTTGAGACAGCAGCTGCTGAGAGCAAGACGTACCTCTGTCCTGAGCCCTTTCATGTTCCCCCTCGCTCTATGGAGATGGGGTAAGCGGGGGGGGGGGGGGGAGTACGGGAAGCAGGAGAAAGGGGGAGGAGGACACTCTGACATTAGCCCCCCTCTACCTGGTTGCACAGCAAGCAGGAGGCTCCCTGGAGCAGCTCCAAGGCAGAGGACAGGAGCAGCAATGGGGGGAGAAACAGCTGAACTGCCAGCAATTGATAGCCTGCTGGGCGGCTGCTGCACAGAACTTAGGGGAGCGGGGAGCTGATGGGGGGCTTCTGGTCAACCCTGGTTTCAAGCCCCCACCAGCTAGCTCCAATGGGCTGCTCTTTCTACAAGCAGTAGACAAAGCAGGCAGCTGCCAAACAACGTTATAACAGAGCATTGCACAACTTCAAACGAGCATGTTCTCTAACCGATCAGACACCTAATAATGAAAAACGTTAACTGGGACGACTAAGTGAGGTGTTACTGTATAGCCATCGGCATAGCTACCCAGTGCAATATCTGGTATAGATGGTCAAAGCTTGCTATTTGTGGCAGGCAAGCCTACCCATATTAAAAATGGGATGAGCTCAAGTGATGCAAATAGTGGTTTTTCTTGTCCAGTTTAAGGGTTATATCAGTGCAGTTAAATTAATGGCAGGCCAATTATGGCTGTAAGCGGGATAAATTTCCAGTCGAGACAAGGTGGAACTTATGCAGCATCCTGCAATCTTACACATGCCTGAACCTTTGCGTACCCTGAAAGAGGAGGTTATACCTGTAACTGGAGGTTCTTCGAGATGTGTGGCGCCTACCTGTATTCCACTGTGAGTCAGATATGCATATCATGCGCCCAGAATCGGAGAACTTTGAAAACAATGTCTGTTGGTCTGTGCATGCACCCAGGCTCATCTCATGCTTCTGATCAAGGCAATAAAGGGCAGGGCAGATCAATCACCTCTTCAGTTCCTGCTCCACCATGAATCAGAAAGATCCAAAGCAGAAAGGAAGGAGGGCAGATAGTGGAACACAGATAGGGACCACACATTTCAACAAACCTCCAATTATAGGTAAGTGACCTCTTCTTCAAGTAATGGTCTCTATTGCATTCCACTGTCAGTGATTGACAAGCAATACCTAAGTAGGAGGAGGGTACGAGGATCAGGACAGTAGGGTCGAGCAGAGGACTGCCATTCCAAAGGAGACATCAGCAGCCGAGTTTTAAAAATGTGTGGATGGAACTCCATATAGCAACTTTACAGACGTCTAGGAGGGTACATCCTGAAGAGATGTCATGGTTGTTGCGCTCTGTGGACTGAGCTCATACCCCTGTAGGGGGAGGAAGTTTCAAGAGCTGACAGAGTAGAATGCATCTGGATACCAATTTAGAAATTCTCTGGGTGGAGATGGCATGCCCCCAACTCTCTCTTTTATGGCAATAAACAGTATCAGGGACATCCTGGTAGGTCTTGTTTTCTTCAGATAAAAGGCCAAAGCTCATTGCACATTGAGGGAGTGGAGTCTACTTTCTTCTACAGAAGCGTGCGGTATCAAAAATAATACAAGTTAAGTGAATGGATTAATTAAAGTGAAAGTGTGACTACTTTAGGGATAATTTGAGGTGTGGGTGTCAGGAAACTTTGTCTTCGCCAGTGACAGGGGGTCCCGGGTCTTGTGAGGACCTGGAGATGGTGGTACCGATGGAGTATGGCCTGGAGCCAGTGGAGCCCAAATTTTCTGGGACTTAAAATGTACTGAGTCCTCATAGGCAAAGCTGGTGGATGGGATGTCTGATTTTTCTGAAGTGAACTTAAAGCAAGACTTAGTCCCATGCTTACGACAGTGCTTCCTAACTTCCCAACTAGGCCTCATCACAGGATCTGTGGGGTGGATTCTCAAGCACCAGAGGAGGACTTTGCAGCAGGAGGCGTACACGTTGCTGATTCAGGATGATATATGGAGGAGTTCCCTCATCTGGGTCTGATTGGGGTCTCATGGCCATCTCCAGGAGATACCTGCAAAGGCGAAGTGCCCACTCTCTTGGGTACAACTGGGGAAAGAAGGGCAAACACTGTACTGAGCCGCAATGTGAGCTTCCTCCAGGCAGTAGAGAGAGCACAGATGGTCGTTGCTGAACAAGAAGGATTGCGGGCAGGAGATGCATAGTCTGAAGCACGGAATTCTGAGCATAGTCCAGTACCTGAACATTGGAACAAGGAAGGGGGGGGGGGCTGTAATCTGATTCTATTCTAAAACTATTAAAACTACTAATAAATAGATTATTTAAGAAATAAATAAAATATTTGCAACTGTTGTGTGGTAAATCCAGTAGGGAGCCTCGAAGGTCCCAGTACACCCCCATCACAAAGCTCAATTAAAAAAGTACAGATTAACTGCTCATTGGAGCACATGGTGCACAAGGGACCCACTAACGCTTACCAAGTGCAAATTTACTATAAGAGAAGGTTCCATCACTTGCACTGTCCTTCCTGTTGACTGAGATTTTCTCTGGAAAAGGGAATCCCCGGTGAGTCAGAGCCTTCTGCCACACTCTTCGAGTGTGAGGCTCCATACAATTATACTAACATAAGATGGGCAGCAGAGAGCCAGATATCCAAACAGCACATGGCGCAACAATGTCCTTTCCAGTGCGCTCTGTGTCTCTCCATTAATGGCAACTGACTGACCTCACACTTGGTCAGAATGTCAGAACCCCACTAACCTTTAGTGATATGCAGTATATTTTCACAGTGATTCAAGGCAAAGACTGGACAGAGTCAGATGAGGGAGACAGCTGAACTAGCAGTGCTGGAATAATTCTGAAAATTGATTTGTCATTTTTATACGGCTAATGAGCCAACAGCCGAAAAAGCTTATGTCAGACTAAAAGGGCTGAAATTGTTCAGTACCTCACTTTATATGTGAAAAAGTATGAGCTGTTTCTAATTTGAACGATATTAAAAAACATTCAAAGCATGACAGGTTCAAATTTACTCCTGCTCTTCTCCACCCTTTTATCTCTCGTTTACAAAGTCCATGTAATTTTTCTATAGGTATTCCTCCACTTTTTTCCTATAAAACACTTTTTGGGGAAAAAAAGATGCCAGAAACCCAGAAACTCATCCTTACAATAAGAAAACTAGTTTGCACATCACACAAAAAGAAAAAAAATAAAAGGTGGTAAAAATTGTCATTTCAGATGCTATAAATATTATAAACTATGAGGAAAAAGGGTTCTAGAAGTGGAAAATGATCTAATGTTTGATCATTGAACACATTTCTATATTTCTCAGAATAATAAATACTGGCATACTAATTAAGTTTGAAGAGTATTTATACAGCTACAATTAAACAGTGGCTAAGGAGGTTTCCCTATGCTAGTCAAAGTTTTTCTGCCTTAAGGTAAAAATTTAGCAAGCTATACACACCATTCTTAGTTCCAAAATATGAATTTATCATCATTAACGATACAACAATCATGCAGGTTACAGATTCCATGACTTTCCGGAACTTCCAGGACTTTTGGGGCAGAGACAGAACAGTTGACCGATGGCCAGTTCCAGGGCCATCAGAACAGCTGACTGACCCCCTACTTGCTGGAGCAGTAGCTGGGATTGGGTCAGCCCCTCTGGAGTTGGAGCAGCAGCGATCAGTGCTCTGTTTGTCCTTATTCTCCACAACATATTTTTAGTAAAAGTCAGGGACAGATTGCAGACTTCCATTAATATTTGTTTATTGTCTGTGACCTGTCTCCGACTTTTACTAAAAATTCCTGTGACAGAATCTTAACCTTAATCATCATGCAGCATAGCTATATACCAAGTCTTGGAGAGAGAGTCTAACCCTGACACTGTCCCCCTGGTGATAAAAAGGCTGAAGTAGTATGCAAGTGCTCTGAAGGGGGGGATCTCCCTGGTGCAGGCATTGTGAAGACCACCACTTTGAACCCCCTCCTCCACACACCCCCACTTGTGAGTCCTAATATAATGGCATGTCAGTGACAGGGCCACAGCATTCAGAGTAATGCAGTTTCTGAACAGATCTCCAACTCTGTGGGAAACCCAAGGGAATTGCTGTAACTCAGACAGATCCCCCAGAGCCATTTGAGTTATGCCAGGGGCTTCACCTGGCCAAAGTATCCCAGGATCAGGAAGGCACAAAGGTGGTTTAAAGGTGGTCTTAATCTTCCCCCAGCTGCTCTTAGAGGCATAGCACAGAATATCTGCCTTTTTTTTTTTAAAATAACAGGCATGAGATAAAATACAATTATTTATATATTAAATGTAGTTAACCTTTCATGATACAATGCAGAACCAACATAAGCTAAAAAGTGAAAATTCTCTGAACACAGGTCCAAAGGAGCTTTTCACAGGATGGCTGGCCCCACTAGATGAAGCAGGGTCCAGCTCCCCTGTGCCAGAACAGGTGCCCCAGTTTGGACAGTTAGAGAGCCAGGCAGCACCTGGTACTATGAAGAAACTAGGAGATCTGAGGGAGGAAGAAACCAGCAAGACGGAGACCTAGTGAGTTAAGGTGCCTGTCAGGAGACTCCCTGGAAAGAGGGAGGAATTATCAAGGAAGCCAACAAAGGGATTAACCTGTCAACTATCAAAGCCGGTGCCAGGAAGCTGAAAAGAGCTGAGGGCTCGGAAACCCATGGAAACGCTAGCCAGTTATCCTTCCTAGGCAAGAGAGCCATGGTCACAAAAGGCTGGAGAGGGCTGAAGGCTGAATGCAGCAGAGGAAGGTTCCTGCTGGCTCTCAAACCAGAGAGCTGAAGCAAGAGAAGGCTGAAGGCTGACCCCTCAGGCATGGTTAAGAACACCAGGGCTGTGCTGGAGAGCCAGGACACAGTCAGGGACACTGAGGTTGCACTGGATAGCCAGGGCACTGATCAGAGATTCTGGGGCTCTACTTGATGAACTGTGTGAAGACAGGTCTGTAGCTGTAGAACTTGGTGTTGGAACTTGTTTTCTTATGGGTTATGTGCATGGAACTGTATTTATACTTTGGAAGACTGTGTGGACTATTTCTGGAACTACAAAAGGATAAACTAACGCAGGCGTGTCTGTCATGCTGCAGCCAACTGCATATGGGCACTCCAAGCAGGACGCTCCATGACAGCACTTTTATGAAATCTTACCATACATATCTCCATCTCAAAAAAATTAGTTTGGTCCAAAGATGTAACAAATTTTAATTTTTACCACTGCATGCACTTTTTAATCTTATTGTATATATAGAAATGATATTTTTATATGTAAGCGTCTTAAAGAAAATTCAACTGCATTAGAACATATTGTAAGTATTTTGTTTGCATTAAAATACTGTAAACATACATACCTCCGATTCTTTATCACTTAGAGATCCCAAGCTTCCAAAACTGTGATTAGAACTTTCATTATTTGTTGAGGCCTATTGAGAAAAATAATATATCACACACTATGTTCAGATTTATAAAACAACTAATAAATTACAGTATTTGCAGTTATGCAAAGTAAGGGGAATCAAATTTCATGGTTCAAGACAAAGTGCTCAACTGCAGTGACCACATGACCTGCAAGCAGAATACCAGATTTGATGGACAAATGGTGCGCTCCAGCACAGTAAATTCTATGTTCTTAATTGCTTCTAAAGCTATTCTGAACAATGTAGTTTTCTATGAAAATTGGAAAGGAAACAACTCTGAAAAGAATGCACAAACACAATTTACAGGATAGACCACTAACTCATGAAACAGTCACACCAATATGACACCCGTAAGGAAACCATTTAAATGATTAAGAGGTTAAGGAGCAAGAAGTGTCTACATAGAGAGCTTACAGCAGCACAGCTGTACCAATGAAGCTGCACTGCTAAAAGATCTCTCGTGTAGAAGCTCTAGGCCAACAGGAGAGAGTTCTCCCATCAACACAATTAAACCACCCCCAAGAAGCGGCGGAAGCTATGCCTGTGGGAAAACCTTGCCCACCAACATAGCTCTGTGCACATTACCCCTTATGCTGGCGAAACTTACGTCACACAAGGTGTGTTTTTTTCACACCCCTGAGTGACACAAGTTTTGCCAACACAAGTGGTAATGTAGACATGGCCCAAGAAGTATGTCAGATACATCATCAAATGATCCTTTTGAAGGGCTTTCCTTAAAAAAAAGTTAAACCTCCAGCCTTATTTTAGACCAGCAAAGTATCTGATAGATATTTCTTGAAAGCTCTGACTCCAAAGGATGCATTTATATACCCACTAGTGCTAGTAGATTTGAAGAGAGAGTTAGCAATTCTTTCTTTTTGTAATGAATGTAGTCTTTTGTCTGAGATTAGGATTCTGAGAGGATAAAAAAAAACAAACAAACCCAAAAGCTAGCTACTAGTGACATAACGCTAGGAACTTTATCTTACCTTAGACCTTAGTTCCTCCAGTGTCACTGACACCAGGCAGCCCAGTTCTTCTACTAATTATGATCTCTCACTAGGTCTGGTACTTCTTCCCAGGTGATTGCCAGTGCATTCAATATCCTCTGTCACTGTCTTCTACTAGCTCTTCCCTGACTTTCTTCATTTTCTTTTTTCTCCCTTCTTTAACCAATTCAACACTTGCTTAGCATGTTTCCCATCTTAAATACAATGCACATGTCACAACCACCTGAGGCGTCTTACTTTAGTATTTTCTAGAACGTCCTGCTCTGTCAGTTCCCAAATCCTCACAGTAGTTATGTCTTTCCATGAAATTTATAGAATCTTTTCCAGTCATCTGTGATGGGCAGCCTCCAATCTCTTTCTGTTAGCCACCGTCATTGGCCAACTCTTTGCTTCACACTGTAGTGTTCTCAATACAATTGCATGATATAATCTAACCTTTAGTTTGGTGTGGAGACCTGCTTGACCAGATGTTGTTCATCTTTCCAAAAGTGATGTCTGCTTTTCCTAATCGCATATGAATATCCTTATCGTAGCCACCGTCAAAAGTCATCACATTGTCCAGATAGCAGAACTCTTCTACCTGTTCAACACCTTTTCCCTCCACTTGCACTTTTGCGCCTGTTGTCTGGCTTCCTACTTCATGACCTTGGTTTTCTTCAATTCCAATCCAATTTTTGCTGCTTCCTATTCTACTTCTGATGTAAGAACAACCATTTGGTTCCACATCATGCTTAGTAAAGCGATGTTCCTGACAAAGTCAAGGTTGTGTAACATCTCCACTAACCACAGTCTATGGTGCCTTATTATTACAGACGTGTCTTGTTCACAGCCTGGCTGTTAGTGTGTCTTTCACCGGCTCCCAAGCCAACAGGGTCTTTGCTGTGATGTTATTCAGGATAATTCCTACACCTAATACATTCCTCCTCCTGAGTATAAGATTGTAGCACACATACCATCTTGCCCCTCTTCGTCCATCTCCTCTCACAGACATCAAGTATATTCAGATCATTTTTTTTTTTTCCATTTCTCATGTAACCTGTGCCAGCTTTCCTGTACTATGCAAAGTACACACATTCCACATATTTATTCTTGTTACAAATTTTATCATCAGG
Organism: Chelonoidis abingdonii; assembly: GCF_003597395.2. Classification (NCBI taxonomy): domain Eukaryota; kingdom Metazoa; phylum Chordata; order Testudines; family Testudinidae; genus Chelonoidis; species Chelonoidis abingdonii. The sequence continues at coordinate 40,824,012 of NC_133778.1, read as the reverse complement.
ATTCTCAAGATCTCAGCTTCCTTTTGGCTTTCACTGACATCTGTCATAGTTGGGTTTTCAGGCCCATCATCTAACATCCTCAAGTTTTGGTTTGAATGAGATGTTTCTGTTGCAAAAAGGTTTTACTAGAGTGGGTTTCAAACCTAATGGCAGAACCCTCCTCTTTTATCTGAAAACTACAATTTATTGCCAGTATTTTCCTACTTTTTAAACATAACCAGTTTTCCCTATATAAAGGGGTTAGACTGCCAAGAAAAAATAAGAAGTTAAACCATAAATATCCTTGGATTATAAAAATGTATGAAGTCATGCAGCCTGAGAAGTAATGTAAAACAGGACTTTTCTATGGCCTGGTTTATATCTATTCAGAGATCTGTTTGGGAAAGAATGGCAACAAAGTCCTTTAGTGGAAAAGCTTCCCCTATTGCCAACACATTTGATATCTGATAGGGTGTCCATTTTCTACCTCCTTGATCACTGGATTGTTCTCTTTTCTTCCACATATCCAATAACCAAAGGCAAGGCTGTGCAGAAACATTATGAAGCAAAATTATAACTTGCCACAGCAAGTGCTCATCTGGGAGACACTGGATCATTGAATTTCATTATTCAGCCAGTTTAAAGAATGAGACTGACCTCAGACTAGATGATGACTTGTGAATTAAAGCTCCTATTGAAACATAACCAGAATAGATAAAATTGGTAGGTTTTTCTCAGGGATCTTCCTTGTTATCTATGAACATCTTCAGGTAATGCTTTGCCATGTCATATCCAGTGTTCCTCTGACATGTGTGTATTTGGACATGAGCACCCATTTTAAGAATTTATTATGGTTTTCATCTTGTGTCCTGTAAAGTTCTAAAAACTGTTTTGCAGAAGGTTAGATAGAGATAGCCTTTTCATAACTGTTCTTCCCAGGAAATAAGGGGAACTTTCACATACCTGCCCATCAAGAGAAGAGGGAAGTTCTAGAATCTCAACTAACTGCTTGAACAGGAAACACAGATGTACTTAGGTGCAAATTCCTGTGTGTCTTCCTGGTTTCAGACAGCAGAAAAATGAGGATACGGGGGAAGGACATATGTAAAGGAATATCTCTTCATTCTCTCTCCCAAAATGCAAGCTGTCCTAGAAGAGTCATATAGCCCATTTTCACAGTGACCCTTGAACATCAGACCAAAAGAAACTTTTATAGTAAGTATAATATGGAATCCATAAGCCAATGTTTTTACTGGAATAAGAGACTAAACCAGAAAATAAATCATGCCAACCTACCCCAGATAGACTACAGCATTTTCTGATGAGACCCATTGTCATATATGGTGTGTGTTTTATAAATAGTATATTTTCTTAAATTAAAATTAAATTAACTTTCACAGAGAGGTTTAAATAGCCACCCAATTCTACTTACTTTAGCTCCAACACTGCAACTTCCAGTACTCCCAGTGCTGCCACTCACTACTCCTGTAAATCTAGCCTCCAACAATTCTTGTCTTCTTGGGTCCAGGCTATGAAGCTCATCCATTGCACCTAAGAAAAAAATTTTAATTAGTTATATTCTATAACAAACTTGCTTGCACAAGAATGTTTCCATATAACGTATACAAAATCTTCACTAAAGTACTGACCATAACAAGCTGCATAAAGCAAGGTCTCACACTCAGCTCTATGGCATATCTGTCTACCATACAGCAATTCAGGAACATCTAATCAATTCCAAATTTCAGGGAATTTTCTATACTGAACTCTATTAATTTAGGTGAAAATCAGAAATCCAGAAAACAGGAGACACAAGGAGCCCCTTTATCATGTTAGCAGATCTAGTAACTTCAATCACTTCAGTCATTGTCTACATCAAGGGTCGGCAACCTTTGAGAAGTGGTGTGCCATGTCTTAATTTAAAGTTTGGCGTGCCAGTAATCAATTTTACATTTACAGAGGCCGGCAGACGGAACCCCAGACCGGCGGCAGGCTGAGTCGCTCAGTCCGCTGCCGGTGTGGGGTTCTCTCCGCTGGCTCCTGCCAGTCGGGGTCCCGGCCGCCGGCCCCGCTCAGCCCGCTGCCGGTGTGGGATCCCGGCTGCCGGCCCCGCTCAGCCTGCTGCTAGCCTGGGATTCCATTTATCCAAGCAGGCAGTGGGCTGAGCAGGCTGGCGGCCAGGACCCCTGGCTGGCAGAAGAGTGCCACTAAAAATCAGCTCACATGCTGCATTTGGCACCCATGCCGCAGGTTGCCAATCCCTGGTCTAAATCAATGAACCAATTGATAGCAGCCATTAACATCTTCCAAGCATAACCCTCTCACCAGCTCTGCCCATGGTCCAATACAACTTAAATATACTGTCACCTTGAATCATAGGCACCGACTTCTGCATGGTGCCTCTGCCCCATGCCCTGTCCCCATTCCAGCCCCTTCCCCAAAGTCCCCACCCCAACTCCGCTCCCTCCCTGCCCCTATTCCAATCTCTTCTCCAAATCCCTGCCCTGGCACTGCCTCTTCCCCGAGCACGTTGCATTCCCGCTCATCCCCCTCCCTCCCAGAGCTTGTTAGGCTGAAAAACAGCTGTTCTGCAGCAGCAAGGGCTAGAAGATAGGCGAAGAAATGGGGACCCAGAGCGCTCAGGGGAGGAGGTGGAAGTGAGGTGGGGTGGGAAGTGGGGAGGGGAGCTTGGCAGCCCCGGAGCACCCACAGAGCTGGCGCCTATGCCTTGAATAGTTTGTCTCCCAGATTGAAAAGAAATAAGAATGGTGGGGAGGAAGAGGGAATCAGGGTATGGGGAAAAACAGGAGCACACAGAGCTCCTGGCATGAGGAGAGACTAGAGGCCAATAGGGGAGGAGGACATGCAGGACAGAGTCCCTGCCATTATGTCGAAGGAGTGAATGGAGGTAGGAGCAAGCACAGGGGATAGGAGACGCATAGACGCCCTTGTGGGGGGAGAATGGGGAGCCCGGCACGGGTGGCACAAAGAGCCATTGGCAAGTTGAGGAAAGCTGGAAGCAATGATAGGAGGGGAAGGGGCACAGATTTCCCTCGTATACAGAGAAGGGGGAGTGGTGGGGCACACAGAGCTGCTGGCATGAGGGACAGCATTGGATGGGTTGCAAAGAGTCCCTGACATACAGAGAGAGGGGAAGGTGGCACACAGGAGCTCCTGGGGGAAGAATGGAGGATGTGTGTTCAGTGAGCTCGGCCTACAGAAGCAGCAAAGCATGCAACCCTCTAGGTTACATTATGAGCCACTTACAGATCTAAACCAATCTGATCGAGGAAGTGGACATTCCTAATACTCTGAATTTGCACAGAGAATGATTTATATTGTACAACCGCTCTTTGCTTGTCCCAGTTTTAACTACTGGATTGTTATATTTTCAAGTGACATCGAAAACACTAAAAAGTTTTAGTAAAGTTTGCTAAAACAAAGTTAAGTTACTTCATACTTAAAACCACACATTTTACATAGCATTTTTTGTACAAGCAATATCCCACTTAATCCTAAAAGATTTTAAAAAGCAAGGAGCATAAATTCAGTACAATATAGGGCATCAGGGTGGACTGATTTAAATCAAAGCTATTTAAATTGCTGATTTTAATCATTTTAATCAGCAAGCAGAAAACCTTAATTTAAATAATTGACGTTAATCTTGTTTAGCATTTGTACTTTTTTGTTATCTTCCTGAAGAAAGGTTGTTTCTTATTGGTTAGTAACCATTAAAACATGTTGATTTTTACCTAAACATTGCCTTTACACTAAATTAGGAACTTTTGCTAACCAGGAGGATATGCTGTACCTACACGTTTATTTCAGCAATTATATTTGTTTAACATACATTTACTTAGAGTCTTAATTTTGACCTTTTTATTGTGTTAGAAAATGGTGAATGATGCATTTCTGATTTATTAGATTGATATTTTTACTCATGATTTCCATCATGCCCTCTCTGGATGAAAATTAGAAGTCAATTAAAAATGCTTTAAAAAGCAAATTTAAAAATATTAGTTAGATTAAACTTAAAATCTGATGACTAAATAAGAAATTGTTTAACAAAACATATTTTGCTTTTAAGACTAATGATTTATTAAATAAAGCAAGTATTATCTACAGTTAGTGAACTGTTAGCGATTGTTTTTGGTCACCTGTCATTCCAAGATTTTAGAATTATTAGATCTCATCTTTAGACACCTAGTTTTTAGTAGGCCTGCATGAATAACCAATTTTTCAGTTTTGTTGTCAACCGGAAAAAAAATATTGCAAAAACATCTGTTTCAGATTAACGCAAAACAAAAAATAACAGTTTTTTTGACAAAATAAAAAAAATACTTTTGGATCAACTGAAACACTTTAGAGTGACCCAAAATATTTTTTTTTCCAGTTTTCATTTTATTTTGTTTTTGGTGGCAGGGGAGCATCTTGTATTATCTTTTAATTAAAAGTAGATAAACTCCTAAATGAAATTTCTTGCTGAAACAAAAAATTGAAAAAGAAATGTTTTGAGATTTCCAAAATCTTTTTCTTCATCTGAAACTATTTGCTGGTTTCAACTCAAATCTGCAAATAATTTCAGTCAACCAGAATCTACATTTTATGATGTGAATAAACTGGTTTCTTAACTTTAAAACTAATGAGTTACTGAACTGAATGAGTTGAATAACCTGAAATGAATAAAATATTCTCTCTGCATCTGCAGAGGAGGCTACCACTGTCAAAAGCTGAGTTAGCATTTTCCCAGACCCTGGTTCCAGGTACTTAGCCAGTGATGAATTTATCAGAAGATCAGGTTTTCTGGATCTCCCTTTTCCACAGAGGGTATAGCTTACAAATGATCAGTATACCTATAACTTGTCCTCATCAAATTAAACATTGTCCTTGGATAGGTCTGATAGTCACGACAACATTGTAGTTTCCATCCCCATTAGTACAGTACAAAAAGTGAATGTAGAATCTTAGTCATAAGATTTAAAACGTAAATAAATAACGCAACCATTTTAAGGAAATACTTATGCCTTGTCTATGTCAGAGCAGCAGGTTGTGTTGCATAATTAAAACACCAAGTTTGAGTCCATCCACACTACTCACCCTGATAGTGTAAGGTTTGCCCTTACCACATTAGAGGTGCCATACAAAGAATCAGGAAAGGCTTGCTGTTAGCCAGTATCACATGCTGTCAGAATGCTTTGTATTTAGGCAAAGTTGTACAACTATGAACTGTACTCCCAGAACGTCTTGTACTCATACCAAGCTTTACTGTGGTAAAATTATTGTAACCCGTTGGTGTCCGTATGTAAAGAATCTGTCAGAAGCAAGATATATGTTTTGTTGAGGTGTGCCAAATATAAATCATGTGCTACAGTTAGTGTAGATATCTCTACTGTCTACTGACACTTGGAATATTACTGTGTGCTGAGAACTGAGTATAAATGTCTCTATCATTTAATGCTACTTGTAAGCTAGTTTACGAACATTTGAAATGTACAAAACTAAATAAGAGAAGGGGTGTAAGGTCTGTGGAATCTGTGGAATTTTCTATCAGTCATGAACAAGGGAAACATAAATAAGAGCCAAAATAAACTCCCAACTTGAAACACAGCGAAGATGTAACTGCTGCAAGCCTGTTCTCCAAATTGGCAATGTATTAACCTTTCTGTATTACGCTGATCTATCTTTGATTAATAAACTGATTAAGCATGGTTACCTGGTGTTCTATCAATAGAGAAATAAAACCCTCACTCAGAAGATGTGTACACAGCATACATGGCTTCTGGGGCTCGGGCTGGGGGCCGTTTCATTGCTGTGTAGACTTCCAGGCTTGGGCTGGAGCCCAAGGTCTGGGACACTCCCACCTTGCAGGGTCTTAGAGAAGGGGTCTCAAACACATGGTCCGCGGGGCCCTTCTGTACGGCCCGCCAAGCCCCCCACCGCACCCCCTCCGCCTACCTCCAGGCCAGGGGTGGGCAAACTACAGCCCACGGTCGGCCTGCAGAATTGCCCCCCCCATGGCGCCACGAGCCCTGCACCGCTCCCTTAAGTGGCTGGCAACAGGTCCCTTCAGGCTGGAGGGGAGGAGTCAGAGGGCTCCTGCATTGCCTCACTTCAAGGTACTGCCCCCCGCAGCTCCCACTGGCCAGGAACAGGGAACTGCGGCCAATGGGAGCTTTGTGGGAGATACCTGGAGGAGCAGCAGCAGAGCCCTGTGCCCACATCCGCTTCCCCAGGGGCCGTGGTTCCAGCTGCTTCCTGGAGCGGAGCGGAGCGGAGCGGCACAGGGCGGGGCCAGGAGCCTGGCCTGGCCCTGATGCATGCCGCTGCCACCCTGGAGCTGCTCTAGGTAAGTGGCACCGGGCCGGAGCTTGCACCCCGCACCCCTCCTGCACCCAAGTCCCTGCCTTGAGCCCCCTGCCACACCCGACATCCCTCCTGCACTCCCTGCCCTGAGCCACCTGCTGTACCCTGCATCCCGACCCCCTGCCACACCCCTCACCCCTCTTGCACCCCACACACCAACTCCCTGCCCTGAGCCTCCTGTCGCACTCTGCACACCTCCTGCACCTCAACTCCCTGCCCTGAGCCCCTGCCACACCCTGCACCCCTGGTGACAGGGAAGGGGTAGCGTTGGGGTGGGGATTTGGGAAGGGGGTGGGAAGAGGTAGGGCAGGGGTGGGGCCTCATGGAAGGGGTGGAATGGGGGCAGGGCCGGGGCAGCGACGGTGGGGGTGTCAGTGATGCGGCCCTTGGGTCAATGCACTAGACCTCATGTGGCCCTTGTGGTCATTTGAGTTTGAGACCCCTGTCTTAGAGCCTACAGTCCAGCCTGAGCTCAGAAGTCTACACAGCAAGGGAACAACCCCGTAGCCCAGCCCCGTAAGCCCATGTCTGCTGGCACAGACCAATCACATATCTAGTTGCTGTGTAAACATACCCAATATGGCCTTCACAGTTCTAGCCATTTTTCACTCCCTAATTATTATTTGTAACATAGCAGCACTTACTATAAATTGAATAAATTAGGGACTGCACTGAAAGGACTTGGTGAGTGCGGAGCCAGGAACCTCTACCTCCTTTAAATGCAGGCAGATTTTTGAGTTTTATTTAGTATTGAGAAGACTTCCATTTATATGGGCAGAGGGGCCTTGCAGATTTAGCAGCACCTAGATGTTTTGAAGTTCTACATATTATAGCAATCTGGTACACCTTATAGCAATCTGAACAGTAAAGACAACTTAACCAATTTACCTCCTTGGAAGAACAACATGCCGATTTGTTGACAGTAATACGTTTTGTGGAAGAACATCAATTTCGACTAATTTTCATTTACAGAAAATGACAAAAAGCATTTCCGTAATGTTGAATAATATTTTCATAATGGAATGTTTTGATTTTTCATTTCAAAATTAATTTAATAATTTAATTGATTTTCTATTATAGTTTTAAAAAATTAAAATATCTATATTGGGGAAAAAACATTTCAACTGACCCAAAATAAGTTTCCCCCCACACCACACAATTTTGTTTCATGGGAAATTCTGAAACTTTTGTTTTTGTTCTACTCCACAACAGAAAACAAAATTTATTCATTACATTTCCTACAAAACAGAAAATTCCATTCCTGCCCAACTCCACTCCTTCCTGTTGAGTGTTAATTTTACAAGAAAAAAAAAAATATGCAACAGAGTGTAGCAATTAACAGTATTCAATTTTGCTATCAGAGGTCAATATAAATATTTACAGCTACAAATACTACAGGCTACACCAGAAGACTAGCTTTGGAAATGTGTGCGTGGGGTAGGGGGCAAGATGGGGTTGTTATTGTTAAAGATGAGTAACAAAAAAAGCTTCCCAGCTTAACCTAAGTATAAGGCTCAGTAAGTTTGTATTATTTGCATATGTATTTAATTGAACTATTTATTTAATATTAGTAATCCCTGTATATACAACACAATCCTTTACTGTAGAGCAATTAAACAGACTTTCCTGTCCTGCACCCTTTTTTGCCCAGGCTTCTCATTTTGATTAATCTATGCCCAATGAGGGCTGACTATTTGGCCATGGTGGAATGCATGTCAGTGCAAAACCACAACTGATTTTTGTTGTAAGGGAACATTCTGATATTTATTTTGCCAATACTAGTTGCCTTAATCTTCCTTGGTGTTTTTCCTTCACTGTCCCAACACAGGAGTGTAAGAAAATATGTTGAAAGACCATCAAAGAATGTGATGTTATTGTGTCTCTCTTATTACTGAGGATTCTACTACCAAGAACTACTCTTATGGAATGAGAACCTACACAAGGACACAAATAAAATAAATATTCCTTCATAGTACACATGCTTAACTTTGCATACAGGCTGAAATTAAACAGCCAGGAAGCAGACACATTCAGGAAGTCTGTTGTTGGCATGGTCTTCCAAAGTGCAGTAGATATGTGAAGTAAATCACAAGTATTTGTTCACCAAACATGTACACATAGAGCCCATTTTTTTTTGGCAGTGGCGAAGAAGAATACCATAATTGGTTTTCTAGCAGTCATAGTGCTGCCTCAGGAATTTAGATTATGAAAGGCCCTTTATTTTACTCATATTTAACATCATACTGGGCCTATAAAATCTTCTCTCTATATTCTCCAAAAATATCCCTACACTGATTAATCACCCTTTTAAAATGCAACACTTTCAATTCTCACTTTAATTTACTGAAAAAGGCTGTTAAAAATTCTTCTCTTAAAATATTTATTTTATTTCTGGCTTGATTTTTCAAAGGTGTTGAGCACCTAAAACTTAAGTTGATTTCAGCTGGTAGCTGTAAGTGCTCAGTATCTTTAAAAACTAGGCTATAATTTATTCAGTTTACAAAGCAAAACAAAAAGGCACCTATTTTAAAAACGTGGTAATTTAAATAGATTCAGGAACATATTTACAATGTAGGATATGGAAGACCATTTATAAAAAGAATTTTGAAGTTCTACACGTTATAGCAATCTGGTACACCTTATAGCAATCTGAACAGTAAAGACAACTTAACCAATTTGCCTCCTTGGAAGAACAACATTGACTTAATACACGCTATTGGTAATGGAAGCTATATCTGAGAAAGACCCATTAGCCAAAGAAGCTGACTTCCCTCCCTCCTACCCCTCACTAAAAAGGCAAGTTTATCTTTAATACATTCAAATTTCACTTAGAAGATTTTTCCCAAGTTTAACCGTTCACTTTTCTGACACACTAATATGAAAAGTGAAATAGGTAAGAAAAGTCAACTAATACCTTTTATCAAGGCTTTTCCACCAATATATCACATCCCATCTCAAAACTTATTCTGCTTTTAATTTATTTGCAAACACCAAAAACTGTTCGGCAACTTCTTCCAGTAAAACTTTATCCTCTGTAAAAATAAAGTAGGTGCCGATGTATCTATATGGTTTCTCTAGAAAATACTTAAATATTAATCTTATCTAGGGTGGATAAAAAGCAATGATTTAAAGATAAAAATAAAAAAAGATTTTTTAAAATTAAATCAGATTTTTTTGATAAAATGCTTTTTGAGGGGAAAAAACCTATATAAAGATAGTTTTAATTAAGATACATTATAGCTCAAAGATATCTATCTGATCATGGAATAGGGATTATAAATTCTAATTCTATAGTATGAGACAATATATTCATGTAATGTTTAAAAAAAGTTTTGTAAATGAGTTCCAACAGTTCATGGATTAGGGACTCAATTTTATGGGGTTCCACAGGCTTCTGTACAGATTTAGGTTAATCTTTCTATCTACTCAATGGCATTAAATGCTCAGTCTAGAAGATACCATCAGAGATACTTAGTTTTGCAGTTCAGAAACTGTAGATTTGTTTCTCCAGAGATAACGTTTGTTAACAGCAAAAATGTTTTTAAATAAATATATACAGGTGAGAAACAACAGACTTCAACCCTATTGTCCGTCTGCAAATTTGTGTACACCGAGTCAACCCCTTACCTCTCTCTAAAAGTGCAAAGTTTCAAAAAAGTTCAATGAATAGAAAATTGGTGTTGGTGGAATAGATCTGGACAAGGAAAGCCTGGAGATAAATATGAGAAGGGAGGGACAGGCAGTAGAAACAAAAGTGAAACTATTTCAGCAGCATACTTCAGAAGACTTCAGGTCTTTCTGAGTGTAGCCTTCATTGATTTGAGAGCTAACATACCATTCTCTCATTAGAAGGGAAAAGCAGGTCATGAAAAAGACCCAGCTTGGGAATATTTTAATGAAGTTCCCCTACCTGTGGGTAAGACAGGCATGCATGCAAAATGAAAACAGTGCAACCAAGAAATGCAAAGGCCTGGTTGCCTTAATGAAACAACATCATGAGAAGTACTCCTTCTCAGGAGGAAGCTGCATTGAAGATGATGAAAGGAACACATTTGAACATTCAGGATCTTCAGGTTGGTAAACTTTTTTATTTCATACTTCTTTCTTAAGGACTGCCTATCTTCCTTCAGGACTATTCTTAAATTCTCATGTATGAAGAAAAAAATATAGTTGTTACTCTATGGTACTATCATTTTAGATGCAGTTGTGATAAAAAATAGCTGAAATAAGCAGATCTTCCTTTAACAATTTCACCTTTAAAGCAGCACTGATTGTCAGTGAATGCAATAAGTAATACTAAATGAGCAGTGTGGTAATAATAATGAAATAACTGCCTTGACTTATTTTGTTAAGGAGAATCCATCTTCAACCTACAGGAATCTGAAGACTATCCACCTTCAAGATCACCATGATCACCATCATCATTTTCTACAGTTTCACAGTTATCTGCCAATGATAGTGTTTCAGTCACATCATGCATGTCACATAGCCACAGTAAATCGTCTGTAGCAAAAAGAAAAAAAAATCTCCATTATCCAGAAACAACCACAGATAAGTTTGTAATAAGAACCAGCAGATTACAAAAAGAGGTAATTGATGAAAAAATTGCCCAGTTTGTTTATGAAACAAACTCTCCTTTCCGTATGATAGAGAACTCACACTTCGTTAACATGGTTCAGTCATTAAGACCAGGACACAGTCCATCCAACAGAGCAGATGTCACAGTCAAATTGCTAGATAAAGTGTATGAAAGAGAAACTGAGCAGTTCTAGAGAGTAAAATTGTTAACCTAAGTCTTGATGGGTGGAGCAATGTACACAATGATCCTGTGTATGTGCTTGTGTGACAACAGAAGGGAATATCTTCCTTACAGAAACAATTGATACATCAGGAAATGCGCACACAGCAGAATACTTAAAAGAAGTAACAGTAAAAGCTATAACAAACTGAACAAAAATTCAAATGTCTAGTATGCAGCTTGGTCGCAGACAATGCTTGGTCACAGAGAATGCTGCAAATGTATCCAAGATGAGAAAAAATTATTTAAAAGAGAGTCCCAAGCTAATAACATATGGTTGCAGTGCTCATTTGATGCACCTCCTAGCCAAAGACTTCAGTGTTCCAGAAATAAAGGCTAATGCTAATGCTGTTGAGATTGCAAAATACTTCCGTAACAACCACTTTGCAGCAGCTGCTATCAAAAAACTGGGAGGATCCAAGCTAACTCTCCCACAAGACGTGCGATGGAACTCAGTAGTAGACTGTTTTGAGCATTATATCAAAAACTGGCCTAATCTGATGACAGTTTGTGAACAAAATCACGAAAAAATAGATGGCATTGTCACAGCCAAAGTTCTACTCATTGGACTTAAGAGAAATGTTGAACACATGCTGAGTACCCTGAAGCCTATTTCTGTACCCTTGAATGAAATTCAGGGAAATAGCTGTTTTATTGCTGATGCTGTTGAAATTTGGAAGGAACTAAGTAAGATCTTCAAAAGAGAAATATGCAATGATGGAGTTAAATTACAAGCATTAAAAAAAAAAAAACAAATGGGACAAACATGATCTCCAGCTCATTTTCTTGCAAATATTCTCAATACTCAGTACCAGGGTCAAACCTTAACTGCTTAAGAGGACGAGCTGGCTATGACATGGACATCCAGCAATCATCCCTCCATAATGCCAACTATAATAAACTTCAGCGCTAAGGGTGAACCATTCAAGAAATATATGTTTACGGATGATGTTTTCAAGAAAACCACACCAGTGAACTATCAGAAGTCACTTAAGCACTTGGATTCAGAGACTGTTAAGTGATAATCTCACTTTTAACAGCAATAGCATCTTCTTCTGTCGTAGAAATAATATTTTCTTCCTTTGGACTAATTCATTCCAAATTGAGAAATTATTTGGGACCTGAAAAAGCAGGAACGCTTTTTTCTCTTTTCCAGATTATGAACAAACAGGAAAATGACGGTGAAGATGACTGATTAGCTGCAGAAGCCAGTGTTTTAAGTTTCTCATGTTGACCTGGCTGACATAGTCGATTTAATTTTTGTTTTTGTTGTTTTAAATATTTCATTTAACTATTTTAGTTAAAAACAAACAAAAATAAATCTTATTTTAAAAAACTTGAATGTTTAACTACTTTCAAAAATTCATATGCTTGTTTTGTTAAAATACTATATGGTTGCTGTTGAAGAAAAACATCCAGAATACATAAAGTTGTTGTTTTAGTTAAATAAAACAATTTAAAATGTCTGACTGGTGATGTTCTCCTACTAATACAGCATGGCAAGAAAATCCTCTGAATATTCATGATTAACCTGTTGAATTGGAGCTAGTTCACCTCTCAATGACTTCATAAATATTTGCTTCAACTACTTTTGGTACATGAAATAACCAATCATTTTCTGATATAGCTGTAAAATTAATCTGAAAAGTTTTCAAAATAAATCACTTTAAAAATGTATAGTGTGTACCTTCTAAAAATGAAACCTACGTCTATCTCTGAGTTCTGAAGAATATGTATTAAGGTTATAACAACCAACAAGAATGCACTTTTATGTAGAAATACATAATTAAATTGAGTCTTCCTGACTAATGATTTAAATCATTTTGATTTAATATTCACCCTGATCTTAACTGATCAACTATAAGCAAGTTTAACTAGCATGTTTTCTCCCACCCTTCGTCTGTCATGACTATCTGCACCATAAATTCTTCAAGGCAAGGATTGTGTTTTACCACATTTAAGCACAAACTAATACCTGCTGGAGTGTCTAGGCATTATTGTAATATAACTAATCAAACAGGAATCCTCTTTAAATTGTTTGCCCTTCAAGCATTCTTATCTTGTGTACTGTACTGTTTGCAATCATGTCAAAGAAAATAATGGTAAAAGCTATGTGATAAGCTGGTTTCTAAAAGCAGCACATGCTTTCAGATGTACCTACATACCCTTACATGTATTCTAATGACCTACCCCCACCGGTAGAACTTATTTCTCTGGAACATACTATAAGCACAGTTATGAAAAGCAGAGAGTTTAAATGGGCAAGAAACAGAAGGAGCATAAGTCTGTTAAGCAGGTACAGTTACACGATTGCTCTTTTGCTTCGTTACTATCAAAATGCATGGAGAGTGTACATTCTGTAAGTGTAAGGACACTACAACATTTTAAAATGAATAACTTTAGTTTAGAAAATGACGTACTTTATACCATGTGGAGCACGACCGTCAATGTTTTGATCTACTGGATTATTTGAGAATCACTACCAAAGTTCAAAGTAATTATGAATACCAAGATAATCCTAATAATTATAATACATTCATGAGCAATGACTATATTATGTATATCAGACATCATAATAGCCTTATTTCATTATAATGATGCATTTGAGGCTTTTTATATAAGGTATATTGTAATAATGCTTATAAGGTCTTAAAATATCTGTTAACCACATGCATTTAGATGTGTTATCCTGGCAATGAGAATTATTAATTGGTAAAGGGTGAGTCTTCCACACCACAGAAGACCACATCCAATCCTCCTCTCCTTCTCCTTTATTCCACTCTCCCCACCCAACCCCCGAGTTAAGATCCCATGCACATCAGGGGCTGAATAGGACTCTTTCAGACCTTATTTCAGTTGTTCCTTTCTGGAGGACTCAGAACATAAAACACAATCAGTTCAGCCAGAATACTCCATTTTCACCTAGAAAGAATTAGGTCAAAACAAAAAAATTCTAATCCAAACCTTTCTGATAACAGAAGAACAAAAAAATACTGCTGCTGGCTACCAGCGCCAATCCTTGCTAGTGAAACACTTTCTACTTCAACACCTTCCAATGTAAAAAAAAAATTATTCATTTCCAGATTTTACTTAGTTTTCCAAGAATAGTTAGGCTTGCTCCATGATCCTTTAGTCAGCAGTTGCACAAATAAATTGCCTACTTGTTTCCTCAAAGCTGCAAAAAGCCTTTTGAGGTCTCTGGAGATCTCAATCTCCAATGTAAATGCTTGTAAACTATTATCTGAGGATATATCTAATTACTATCTAACTACAAGAATTGCAACTGCTCCCAATTATCTTAAGTTTGTTTGCGGGCAACGGGGACAATTCAGTAGAGTGGTGTTGAAGTAGGAAAGAAATTGCTGGTACACAATGGTTGTATAATTTGGATTTGATGTTGGTTGCCTTTTCATCTGCTCTCCATCACATTTTCTGTTATTTACTACCCTCGTGACTGTGACATAGTTTACTACTAAATTTTTTTCAGACTTCATGCTGAATCTGTATTTTAAATAGTTCTTTCAGATAGGCAGACCAACTCTGTAAGCACATGCATAACATTGTGCACAAGTAATTAAACCAGACATTTACAAAATGGATCAATCCCAACAAAAGACTCATTGCTAACTCCTCCAGATTTTCAACAAGCGAAGACTGGAAGGGCAGATGCGCCTTACACAGAGCCCTGAAGGACCCCCTTTTTCTTTACCTCTTATAGCGAAGACAGATTTTGAAACTTCTAACTATTAGGTTACAAAATGAAATTTTTACCACCAGCTCTCTACCTAGATTCTTACTCTTTCTAAATTAGTTACAGGTCAGAAGCATAGCATGGTGACCTATATGGGCAGAGGTGAAGAGGCATGGCATTATAACTAAGGCTGCAATTTAGTCACTTTGGTCATGGAATCCATGACTTCCAAAGATCTCCATGACTTCAGCCAGCAACAGTTGGAAGCTGCAGGATCCCCTCCCGCCTGTGCAGGCAGGGAGCTGCAGGGTATCCCTACCACTCCAGGCCACTGTGCAGGCAGACAGCTCCCCACCGCCGCAAGTAGCAGAGATTCTGGCAGCGGCACTAGGGACCCCCAGAATTCCCAGCTGCCACTGGCAGCACAGGAGACCCCCAGAATTCCTAGCCACCATAGGGGACCCCTATCACTCCTGGCCACCACACGCAGTACAGGGAACCCCTGCTTCTCTCAGCTCCAGTGGGTGGCAGGGGATACCCCAGGAGCTCCCTGTTGCCGCGGGCAGCAGGAGGGACCAGTGCCCACTCCCCGCAGCTGTGGTGGCGGGGGGCCCCCCGCAGCTGGGAGCCACCATAGGAGGGGACCCTGTAGCTCAAGCCCCCACAGGTGGGGGGGTCCCTGGAGCTCCCAGCCCACAGCAGATGCCCAGGCTCCCCCATTTTCTCATGGATATTTTTAGTAAAAGTCAAGAACAAGTCACGGACTTCTGTGAATTTTTTATTATTGCCCATGACCTGTCTAAGTTTTACTAAAAATATCCATGACAAAATCTTAGCCTTAACTATAACTAATGCTATTGTCCCACAAAATCAGTGCTTCTCTAGCTATCCAGCTTTCAGAACCTGGAGCGCTCCTTTTTCTTTTTTAAACTAGCCAATTATGCAACAGGCTCCTAAAGAGACAAATCTATTAGCCAGAATCAACAAAGTTCACTTGAAGAAATTCAATATGGAAATTCCAAACTTCCATTGAGAATTTGCTTGATGAAGCCAAATATGTTAAAATCCAAAAGTCCTACTCTTGACAGCATTCAATACAGTCAGGATACTGCTACCCTACTGAAGAAGCAGTAGCAGTCCAAGGAATTCCCTAAAATGTTTCAAATCTTTCCTCAAGAGCAGTGTTCAGGCACAACTGAACCTCTGCCGCAAAAATCCCTCACTTGGGGAGTATACAAGATGCAAGTTCTTTGCCAAATATTTGTCTTCAGCACTCAGTGAGATTAATGACTTGAAAAAAATCTTCCAGATGAAAGTTGCAATATAACAATCCAATTGTTGGAACCTTGCATCCTTTCAGTGATGCATTCTTCTTCTACCTTCTATTGGGCAATTCTTGATTGTCTGTTGCCTACAAGTACATGATGGATCTTCTCACAAGCTTTCTTAAGACTCTGGAGCTGCCCTACCTGCACCAACTAATAGCTCACTTGCATACAGTACGTTAACGTATCAAGAAAATCTGGACACCCTAAAGGAGTCTTAACCCAAGGTCTGTGAATTTGACCCATGCCCTTCCTGGCTTGGGGAAGAGTCAAGAACAACTCGTGGCACTCTTGACTAATAGCGAACACCTCGTTCAGGGAAAGAGCCTTCCCCTCGTCCTTCAAACATGCAACAGTCTGACCAACACAAAAAACCTCCTTGGATACGTCAGTTCTAGCCTAGTGTCAAATTTTCCATTCCTGAGCAAGCCCACAAAGAAGCTAGTTAAAGCTTCAAGTGCATTTAATTGCAGCTAATATCCTAAACCCAGCACAATCTAGATTCAGACCTGGTCATGAAACTGAAACCACTTCAGTGGCACTCGTGGATGATTTGCTGGCAGTAGAAGAGAAACAATTATTTTTATGGTGCTCTAACACTGATTATACTATCATCATAAGTTTTCTCCATCACCGGTTTAAATTAAGCGCTACATCAGCACCTGTTGTCAATCTTCAGCACCTGATCTCCAACTGAACAAGCTACAGATCTTATAATGCAGGGACTCCTTCTACAGCAGCTTTAGAAGCATACTTTTTCAAGCATTCTTCCCATTACATTACTTAAATAAAGGGGAAAATGTTTACAACCGTTTCATTCTACCTTATAATAAGCTTGGAACTTTGCAATTAACAGGAGGACAGCAGCCTGGCACAACTGGACAATAGGCAAAAATGTAAACTTTGTCAAATAAAACTCAAGTCTAAATAAGTGGAAGAACAGGTTTTTACTAAGAAGCAGGACCATTCCAAATACTGCACTTGGGTTGTGGGGGTGGGGCAGTGAAGATGAGAGAAAACCAAGCTGGGCTGTCAAAAAGAATCTTGAAAAACTTTCTTTTCTTAAAAGAAAGCATGCTTATATGAGAGAGAATTACTGATGTTGCATGAAAACGTGATGGTGATGGCAGCAGAATGGTATAAAGCCAAGCAGAAGAAATACAAGAAGGAAAAGTTCAGAACCAAGATAGCGACAATAAAATGCAGCCCTTCATTTATCAGCCCACTTGGAAGTGAATCACAATCCCAAGACCATAATTATCCAGTATTGGGGACACAGGAGTGAAGTCATCTCACTTGACCAAATCAGCAGTGAAGGAGGCAGACAGCAACATGAAGTCTCTACAAGTTACAAAAATATATATACCTAGCACCACTATAATAGGTAGATAACCAAAATCTACAGCACACATTTTACTAGTACCAAGGAGCACAAGTTTTTCCGCTAAAATAGAAATAACTACTGGCAGGGAGCCAATAAAGTCCCTACATCCGGAATTCAAGTGAATACGATTCCTTAGTAACATTAATTTCAATATCTCAGTTTCTAATGGTTAGATGGATGCAGACCCCTATCGTTAGGAATGGTGCAGGAAGCATTAGAATTTACTATTATGAACGAAGTGTCATTTTAAATACACAGTGAAATTAGAGTGTGCTTCATTCAGTGAACTCTTTACTTTTGCCTTGAGTACTTATGGTCAGAAAAGTGAGTATAAAAACAGCACCTCTGCATAACCTCTACCATGTCTTTCACGTCACACCTGTTTACTGACAGATAAGCTTCCTACAACTGATAGCACTCTAAAGCAAATACAGCTCTGGAAGAGTTAACTGGATTCTGCACAACCTTATGCATAATCTATGACATTATCAGTTAAGATCTAATTCTCAAATCTTTATTACTGGTAACATGTAAGAGGCAGAGAACATAGCTTGATTTTCAAGTCTAAGACCGAGTGTGCAATACTGGCAGCTAGAACACCATTATTTGAACTGAAAATTAAGAAAGTGTATAAGTTAAGAAAATCAAGAAGTGACTGAAAATAAATATGGAGTACCATCAGATCATTACTTATTTTTCTCACTGTACCTGTATTTTAACTTTGATGAAGTTCTTGTCTAAATCTGTTTTCAACTCTCTGCCTACAGCCAATTCTTTCTTGCCACTTCAACTTCTTACTTCAGTCCTTGTCTCAAAAGAGAGCCCTTCCACACCTGTGATCACTCTTCAGTCAAAATGGCCCAACTCCTACCCAATACATCTTACTTCCTCCTATGTCTAACTCCTCTACATGGTGTCACTTTTAGTCTGTGATGATCTGCTTCAGGACAACGATAGTTCTCAGCTGCCTACTCCCTAAAAACCAACACATGAAGCACAGGACAACTGCAAAAACAGGCAGGGTAAATTTGGATGAGGTAAAGAGTCAGGATCCATTTTTCTATTCCAATTTTTTCTCCCCATAGGACACCTTTGTCCTTCTCTCTCAACACCCATGCTGAAAGGGAACAAAATCTTCACAGAGCCAACAGTGCTGTAAATGTCTCAAACTAGGACATAAAAAAGAAAGGAACAAGAGAAGGAAGAAGACATACAAGGAAGAGTATAAAGGAAGAATTAATGCCAACGGTTCGAAAAGTATTAATTAGTACTTTGTCAGTGCAGCAAAGAGTCCTGTGGCACCTTACAGACTAACAGACGTATTGGAGCATGAGCTTTCGTGTCAGTGTTATACTCACCAGCAATGCCATCACTGATTTCCAAGACAATTCTGGGGATTAACAATACACAGTTGGAGTATGGTGCTGCAGACATTTGAACGTTACACTGGTTTCCATTTAAGGAGTTAACATCTAAGCTACATTTATTGTACATTCGTAGATCTGAAAAGGTTATTTTCTCATCTAAGTTATGAGGGACATTGTGGTATCATAGTTATCACTGTGATTACTGGGGATAAATGTTGACATCTGCTATGGGCACTTGCTTCCTAAGAGGATATACTCCATGGTAGTGTGAAAAACAAAACAAAAAATCCTCATACGAAAACACAAACATGGAGAGGGAGAAATTAATTTTTTAAATGTAAACCAAATATTCTAGGGCTGTCGATTAATCGCAGTTAACTAACGTGATTAACTCAAAAAAATTAACTGTGATTTAAAAAGTTAATTGCAATTAATCGCACTGTCAAACAAGAGAATACCACTTGACATTTATTAAATATTTTTGGATTTTTTTTACATTTTGAAATATAGTGATTTCTACTGCAACACAGAATGCAAAGTGTACAGTGCTCACTTTATATTATTTTTATTACAAATATTTGCACTGTAAAAATGACAAAAGAAATAGTATTATTAAATTCACCTCATACAAGTAAACTTTGTATGCTGTGTTGCAATTGAAATCAATATAACTGAAAATGTAGAAAACATCCAAAAATATTTAAAATGGTATTGTTTAACAGTGCAATTAATTGCGATTAATTTTTTTAATCGCTTGACAGCCATAAAATATTCATAAACTTGTGTAAACATTACGCTTCATATTTTAAATCGAAAGTTTTGTATTAAAAGAAAAAATGCTTTTCATTAATATTTTAACTTCTCATGCATGCTTGAAATAGGGAATTGTGGAAATGAAGTTTAAAAGAGAATGATTAGCATTCCATCTTAGTCACCAAATTTCCGAGTTCCAGAAATGTCATAAAATTATATCTTATTCAGCTGCTTGGCTGGAATCTTCATCCTTTGTTTAGTTCCAGAGGCAGCAGAATGCAGCATTAAAAAAAAAAGCCAGGAGAAAGTCATCACCACTATCCTATGTATTATTTTGACTGCGTACTCTGCAGAAGAGGGGACACCAACTCTTGGCTCTGCAATCTAATATGCATCCCTAAAATTAGATGGATTAAAACTGGTGGTGGTCAGACTGGCGGTGATTGGAAATTGGTTGATTTGTAACAGAATGACCTGTTGACTTTGATTTGATAAATTCTAAAACATTTTGATATGTTTCAGTCTCTGCTGGGATACACTATGGTGATGAAATGGCAGATTATTGCTGACAAAAAGGAGATAACAGGGAGAGCCTACTGATTTCATAAATTTCCTGTACAGTCAAAAGACCTATCATAGTTTCTGCAAATTTAGACTCCACAAATCTGAAACTGATGTGTGTGTCCTCCAAATATTTAACTGACAGGCAACAGGAACTGGTACTTCTCAAATCCAAAAAACTTCTGCAGCTGATTGAGCTGAACTATTCACTAGTGCTAATATTGACTTGTGTCAGATGAGGATGTGAAAATGACGGTTTTATACATATATATACGCACACATGCAAGGCAAAAAAACAAAAAAACTGAGCTTACAGAGTCATGAAGCAATATTCACCAAATATGTGATACCAAATATTATTTAGGGATTCTACATGCAATCTAAACAGTATAATGATTTCGTGGAGGCAATTTTATACAAGAGCTGGACAAAATTCAAAGATGAACAACTTCTCCATGCTTGGTGGTTTTATATAGGCAGGCCTGGTAGCAGCACCTATTATGGTTGCCTGACATTTGCCATTACAAGACCGTTTTTAGTTGCTTATAACTTTGCCAAACTTTAACCATTTGGGATGACTTTTCCCTGCTGGACATTTGCCTCTGGCTGAACTTTTGGAAAATTTCAGTCAAATTGATTCAGATGTTTTCAAGAATGAAGGTATGGGAAAAGATGTGGTTTTGCTCATAATAACTTTGCCTCATTCAGTACACAGGCTGGATTTGTTCTGGGGATGAAACAGTAAAAGATGAAAATGAAGTAGTAAAGAAGGTCGTCAGCTGCAGGACCCCAGCCTCATTTTCTGTATGAGACAGGGGATTGAAGAAAGAGAAAGGATGTTCTCATGGTGAAGGCAGCTGAATGCTGCCCTGGAGAACTGGATTCTATTGAAGCAGCAAAGAGTCCTGTGGCACCTTATAGACTAACAGATGTATTGGAGCATGAGCTTTCGTGGGTGAATACCCACTTCGTCGGATTCTATTGCTGCCTGTGCCACAGAGTTCCTGTGTAATGCTAAGCAAGTCAAAAACAAGCTTTTCACAGGTGGTCACTAACTGTGTGTTCCTCATTTGCCAAGTGCCTAGCTTGAGACCATGAGGTCTGATTTGCAGAAATGCTGAGCACTCACAGCTCTATCTGAATTCAATCAGAGCGCTGAAAGAACACTGAAAAATCAGGACCCATGGTGCCTCAAAATGGGCACCCAAAATCAGTGAATACTTCCGGTGTTAATCTCTCTGTGCCTCAGCTTCCAACCTGTAAAATGGGGAGAATATCATCCCCTTGTTTCACAGATGTTATGAAGATAAATAAATAAATGTTTGTGAAGCAGATACTATATGAATGCAATAGAAATACCTGGAAGGAAATTAATAATTCTGTCTTTTAGGAAGGGTTTGAATAGTATGTGACAAATATGGCCAGAAGATCACACACTGAGTAACTAGGCGATAAAGCACTGGTTCTCAAACTTTTGTGCTGGTGACTCCTTTCACATAGCAAGCCTCTGAGTGTGACCATGCTCACCCTTATAAATTAAAAACATTTTTATACATTTAACACCATTATAAATGCTGGAGGCAAAGCAGGGTTTAGGGTGGAGGCTGACAGCTCGCCACCCTCCATGTAAAAACCTCGCGACCCCCTCAGAGGTCCTGATTCCCATTTTGAGAACCCCTGCAATAAAGTATCAGATAGCTGCTAATAAATTCTGTAGAATCCATCCTGAATGAGGCGAGGGCACTGTGGAAAAAAATAGCATGTGATCTTGTAATTATAGACTGTATCACAGCATACAAACAAATAGGCCAAATTAAGGTTTCACATGTAACCTTAATTCTTGCATTTCCTAACTGCTTGACTTTGTAACCTTAATCCTGTTTTTTTTAATGTATGTTTTGTGTGTAATTAGATGGTGAAACCCATTTTTTTTTTTTTTTTTAACCAAAATGAATTTGCCGTTACCACATCCCCATCCCCATCGCTGCCTATAGCAACAATTTAACAGGTATTTCCTAGTTTTGACCTCATTTAGAAAATTTAAAAAACTATTCTTTGCTGATGAACAAAAATTTACCCAAATCAATGACTAGACTAAAATGAAAACTCCCAAGTTTCACTGCACTTCATTGGTGGCGTTCACAGGAGTACAAACAGCATTATTACAACATGCAGTTAAATTATCAACTGCTTTTAAGGAAGATTTAAAAGGCACTCATTTCTAACCACCATCAAACAAGCAGTTATGGTAAACAATGGCAATGACAGTCAATTCAAATTCTGGCAAAGTTTCAGTCACTTCCATTAGGCAATTGTTTCTGAAAACAGTCTGGACAAGTAAACTTGACAATCTCTCACTTCAGGTTATATCTCTTATGAGTAGACAGGTTCACATGATATACAAAATTCTTAAAATACCGTTGCTCATGTTTAAGTGTCAGAGAAGAACTGATGATTATCTGTTGTAAACATTTTAATATTCCAGTGTTGCTCAAACTCAGAGGCTGCCTTCCCTAAGAAGGCTTGAACCTCTTTTTGTGGGAGGTAAGGGAGACAAGAGAAATTTAGAGAGGAACAGCTATTCTCTGTTCTCTCTCTCTTTTTTTTTGGAGGATTTAGAAAAACAAGAATCCAGTATTGAATACTGGCTATTATTAACTCAGTGGTGAATTGATGGTTCCTTATTTATTAAGTACAAAGCAAAAATGATGCTAACAAGGGGAAAAATTTAACTGTGTACTCAACCTATAATTAAAATATACCTTTCAGTTATCCCCCACCCAAAAAACCCAGTAATCGTTTATTCTGCACCTATACTCCACTCTCCATTCCAGTTACACTGGGGGCAACCTGAGTACTTGGTTCTGACCTCAGGGAAGACTGTTGTCTAAGTAAAAAGTTGTTAGTGGGCACACAATTTTTAGTTAACTTCAATCCACGTAAAATCTCAAAAGCAAAGAAGATTGTCAAAATGAGTTTGCCAGTTCAAAACAGCATTACCAGCCTATCTACAGGGGGAAAATTTTAAAAGTCGTCAACAGATCTAGTTTCCAGCCATAGTTTTTTTATTTAGTCAACTCTCAAGGTCCCTATTTCACCTGTTCCTTAGGCCTGGTTTACATCTAAAAATTAGGTCAATCTACATATATTGCTCAGTGCTGTGGAAAAATGTCATAACCTACACAACGTAGTTAAGTCAACCTAAACCCCAGTGAAGACACAGCTAGGTCGACCAGAAAACTTCTTCCATTGACCTAGCTACCGCCTCTCAAGGGAGTAGTTTTAAAAACTTTTATTAAAACTAATGTTTAAAATCAAGTTTACACAAGTTAAGAAGGAAGGTACTGTACATCTGAGGTCAGGCTTGAGTTATGAGAGATTACAAGTATCAGTTACAAGGCTCACAAGATACATACACAGCACATAACCAGCACAGACCCAGATTGGGGTGTGGGAGTTTTTTAAAGCATCAGTGAATAAGTGATCTTGGGTATGCCACCCATAGAATGTACAGTGAAACCCCGCTATAACATGATGATCGAGGTCCAAAAAATTGGATCGCGCTAAACACGGGGTGGCAGTATAGCAGGGTTTACCATTTCAAGCTGGTCAGTTTCAAGCTGGTAGATTTCTCTTGGGCAGAAAACTACTTTCATTTACGAACTGCCCACAGCAGTAACTGAAAGGGTGCAGCTCCAACAGCGGGGGCTCTCAGCCATGCAGCAGGAGAGGGAAACCCTTGGGGTGAGTAGGGGAGACGTGCAAGGGGCAGAGGAAGAGCAAGGAGCAGCTGGGGAGGAGAATGGATCATCTCACCAAATGGGTAAGCGGGGGTAGGCGGAAAGAGGCAGTGGGTAAGGCACATTCCATTTTTTGTTCTTCTTCCGAGGGCGCTCCAGCCTCTTTTTTTTCTTTTTTCTTGTTTGCGCTTCGGCGCTGCTCCGGCCATATTTTTTTGCGCTTCAGCTGCGCTCTGGCGGTTTTTTTCTTCTTTTCTCTTTTGCACTTCCACGGCTCTCTGGCGGTTTTTTCTTTTTTCTTTTTTGAGCTTCCGCGGCGCTCCAGACGCTTTTTTTTTTTTTTTTATCTGGGGTGGCTGGAGCCACCTTACAATCACGTTATAGCTGAATTCGCATTATT
The DNA here is from genome assembly GCF_003597395.2 of Chelonoidis abingdonii. NCBI lineage: Eukaryota > Metazoa > Chordata > Testudines > Testudinidae > Chelonoidis > Chelonoidis abingdonii. Next base: position 40,799,651 of record NC_133778.1, on the reverse strand, counting down.
GAGGGGCGCATTATAGCAGGGTATCCCTGTATTTACAGTCCCAAGTCAGTGTAGCGAATAGGTACATGGGTGGGGTGCATCCCCAACAGAAAAACCTACACTGCAGTGATGCAGTTACATGGGTGCAGCTGTGGCACTTCTAGTGTAGACATACCCCTACCTTGTGCTGGAAGAGTAACTTCTGCCTCTAATCCCAGTGGAAAAGAAACAGAAGATAACTTTGGGCTTATACTATTAGATACTGCGCCTTTAATTTTTAAGGTAGTTAATTTTGCACACTAAACATTAAGCATCTTTTAATCCATTCTGCAGTCTGAAGGTCATGGCTCCAATCAGTGACACTATAGCACTCATTTATCCACCGTTCAACAAAAAAACACACGAGGGGTCGCCTTAAGGCATTAAGGTGGTGAAACAAATCAGAAGCATTAATTATACTTCCATAATATACAGGACAAATTTGAACAAATGCTTTGGTTTGGAAACTCAAACCTCAATCCAAAAAGTTCTTCATTAAATAGCTTTATAATATGTATGGTATACATAGAACATTCTACTCACCAAAAGGCTAGAGCATGGGACTGCAAATCCAGAGATGAATGTTCTACCCCCAATTTACTAGCTTCCTGTATAATCTTAGGAAGTCACTTGGGCTCTGTAATGTAGCCATGCTGGCACAGCTATGCCAGCATAGTCCCCTAGTGTAGATGCAGAGAATGCTGACAGGAGGAGGAGTTCTGCTGGTATAGGAATACACCTTCTCCCAATGACCTTAGCTCTGTCCACAGAAGCCCTCTTCTATCAGCATATCTACACCTATCAGGAGGGAACAAGGGGAGGCTGTTGGCATACTAAGTGGCCAGATATGTGGTTTTTTAACATCTCTGACCATCATAACTATTCCAGTATAAGTTTTAAGTGTAGACCAGGTTTTAACTTCTTTGTGTCTCCATTTCTCCATCTTTAAAAGGGGGATAATACATAATCACCTTTGCTGCAGGAAAAGTGCAATATCCAATTGCAATATTATTTTCCATGAGTCTTATATCAACAAAAAAATCATTAACATCATATGTCATCCAAAGTTTATGCACAGGAAAAAGAAACAAGCAAACAGCAGCTGCTTTCCTAGATTTAAGTTCAGAGCAAACACAAACACTTACTGGCAGATCAATGAATCAACTACTTTGGTTGAAAGAAAAAAGTCAAGGATGTGAAGAAATTTACTTGTTAAGTGACTGAGGGTGTAAAATTCTATTTACAGTGTTTTCAGCTAATTTATATTGATCATAACAGCATTCCTTGCTTAAAACCAACAATTTGAAAGTCACATTTTTATCTCAAAAATATTTACATACCTTGTTACTTGTTTATTTACTTTGTGCATTCACAGCAATTGGTGTATAAACAGTTTTGCTGTTTCCCTTTTACAAACAGGTTTTTCACAAAGCAAGCAGAATCAGAAAAACATTTTAAAAACAAACAAAATCCACAAAAACTGGAAACAGGACTTGGGCAGGTGTGGTGCCTGAAACCGACTCGATTTAAAGTTGATTATGTCACTTTAATGTGGAAAATGATTCCATATGAAAAAGGACCAAAGAACAGCAATAAGATGCCCAAAATCAGAAGGAAAATAAGTAGACTGTGTTTAAAGAAAACCCATTGGTTCAACTTGCTATGCCTAGAAAGAGGCAAACTCTCAATCTGGATCTAAGCAAAACAACATGAAAAACAAAAAGGAAAACTTGGCTATGTACCAAGTACAGACAACCCAAACTAATGTAGGACTTTCCAGGTGTTTTGGTGGTAAAGAAAAAATAATTCTGCTTCTCGCAGATCCACTGCATAACACTTCAAAAAAACAAACAAAAACAACACCCTCTCCCATCACTCACACCTTTATGTTTTACTTAACCAGAAGTGGCATGAGACTTCTGTAACCAGCAGGCCAGCCATCTTCTCTCTCATTTCATCTCTTTATAGACCTGGTCACTAATGGAATGCATTTAGAATATTTATACATACTCTCTCTTTCCTATTTGTGTTAGTCATTAAAGTCCTCCAAGGTCATTGATACAGTAGCTCGTCAATTGAAGAGTATTCTCTCAGATCCCGCAGGAAGCACAATTGATTTTATTAAACTCTGAGGAGGGATCATCAAAAAAAGTACCTTAATGAGGACGATACTCTCCAACACTAAACTGAAGGATGCAACTGTCAGTCCATGGTGAGGATGTAACCTGCTGCGCAGAAGTCTCCAAACCAAATCTAAACACAAGGTTCAGTTTGTATTCAAGTGACACAAATTCAAGTCAGAAGCCAAATGAGATAGTCCAGTGGTTGCCATGGTGTCCATGAGATTGAGCTAACCCAGAACAGCTGTTATTTGTATGGACTCAATAGTAACCTAAAATAGTTCATCACCTGCACCATTATAGAGCTCAAAATGGTATTCTGATGTGCAGTCAAACATCCTGGAGACTAACACTAGACCCATTTTATCTCAATCCGAAAGACTTATAAACAAGACGGACATCTGATACAGACCTGATTTTGGAGTGATCTATATTTAACAGATGCAAACGGCACACAGCTTTACAAGCAATCCTCTCTATGCTGAACCATATACTAGGCCTCATACAATTCTGCCAGTGCAGGCCATGCAATGGCAAGCAATCAAGTCTCAGCTGTACATGCAAATTTGGAGGCTTCATCTTTAATTATATCATGATTGGTGGTAACTTTATTAAGCATCAACCTTGCATTAAGAAGTCGGATACACAGAGCTGGGTTCATATATGTAAAAACCCAAAAAGAAACAAGGTGAAAGCCAGTGCAACCAAAACCATACATTTGACCCTGGTTTACACTTAATACATAGTCTTTCCTGCTGTGTCCCTACAACTCTTGCTGTCTCTTCCTACAACTAGCATTTTGATCCAAGGGTCCATGACCTACAATTAAATCTCTTTACAGTCCACTATAATCAAGTGATAGCATTGTTCAGTGATCTAAGCCACCCTGAGGTAAACACTAATGTGATAGTTGCCACAGCTGAATGCCCAAATAAAATTTCCAGAGCAGCCCACCAAGGCCATCTAAACAAGAAAGCCACCCAACCAACCACTACTATTCACTATATACACGAAAGCTTCTTTTTGGCCTTGAGAAGCTAGCCTCAAATCAGCCTATTTTCATTTCAGTACCCCTACCCAACAGTCTCAAAACCATCTCCAATGAATGTCTTCATTTCACAAAGTTAATCTGTAGCCACCTCATCATGGCTGTCCTGCCATGAAGAAACTGGGCTGTGGAAAAGACCACTGCCTCACATCTGCACATACATTATAATCAAACCAAAAACATAGCAAGCAACTTTGCAGCAGTAGTGATGCAGCCCAAACAATGATGCCTCCTTAACAGGCTCGTCCCAGACAAGTGCCGAGGATGTGCTGGCTCCCGCTTCCCACAGCCCCCATTGGCCTGGAGCAGTGAACCATGGCCAGTGGAAGCCGCGATCAGCTGAACTTGCGGACACTGCAGGTAAGCAAACCGGTCTGGCCCGCCAGGGGCTTTTCCTGACGGGCTGCGCGCCAAAGGTTGCAGATCCCTGTTCTAGCTTGTGGTTTCTGTATGAGAAAAACTGTTTATTGTAACTGACATTCCCAAAAAGTCTGCACTTCCTTCTTGAATCATCTTTACTTTCTAAATGTATATAGCTTTCCAAATATGCTGTTCTCGGAAATAATTTCAACTATAAAAAAGACCTTAATTATCATCATCCCTTTTTTTTTTTTGTGGCTAAACAGATGTTTAGTACAGGTGGAAATATCTGATCAGTCGTGCAGACTATGTGAAGCTTCTGGAGAAGGGTTAAAATAAGCGGGGCCCTTTTTTGTTTGAAACAGTATCCATATTTGGGAAAAAAAATAATCACGAATAACAAGCATAAGAGCACAGGGGCACTCGTTGACACAAAATGGAAGAACATCTGAGTTGTCATTATTAAATCCACATCCATCTTGAGCAAACAGAATTGAACTGACCTGCAATTTAACCAGTTTGCATCCAATCAGTGACTTAAAACAGTTGTAATGTGTAATGGTATGCAAAGAGAAACCTGTTTGATTTTCAGAGCTACTGAGCCCATGTAACTCCTGATTAAGTTAACTGGAGATCTGAGCATTTAACACTTCTGGAAATAAGGCAATATAGTTCTATATTCATCCTTCTTGCACTGAAAGCATGGAATAAGATTCTCTGGAGGCATTTTTTTTAAAGATACATTACATTTGAAGCTTTTAGTAGCTACATTTAATAATTCTGGCCATTTAGAAATTGGCAGTTCTCATTTTTTCAGCAGTTTGCTAGAGCTGGAGGAGGCAACAGAAACTGGAGAAAGCTTCCAAGATTAGAAAAGGCCATCATTTTTGCAGAGCAAGTTACCACCCAAACCAATTCCTTGATGCTGGAAACTCTCAACTGATCTCTAACCCGCACTCGTCACATGACCCACATCTCTGGTGCCAGTTCCTGACCAAAAATCTGCAATGAAATGTTAATTAGAAAGGAGCAGGTCAGTGGGGAATGAGGGAAGGAATAAGCCTCTAATGCAGAGGGTGAGGGATGGGGGGTTGAATGGGGGATGCGATCCCGGGGAGGTAGTAAGAAAAGAGTGGGTGGTTGGACGGAGGCGGCGGGGAGCAGTCAGGAGTAGGGGCTCTGGGGGCGGTCAGGGAGAAGGGGTGGTCGGATGGGGCAGGGGTCCGGAGGGGGGAGGGTCAGATGGGGGCAGGGACTGGGCCATGAATGGCTGTTTGGGAAGGCACAGCCTCTCCTAACCAGCCCTCCATACAATTTCAGAAACCAGATGTGGCCCTCAGGCCAAAAAACGTTTGCCCACCCCTGCTCTAACAGTTCTATCTTCAGAGCATTATTATGGATGCACACCACATGCACAATGCCAGCAGACCAACACTGAGAAAAAAAATAAAAAGCAGTCCCTTTAACTGAGTTCTCCTCCCTTTGCCTCCTGGACAGCCACCCGCCTTACACTGTCTTCTCCATTTTGAGTACTGTAAAAGTTGCCAGAGGGCAATAGTCAGCAGAAGTTATTTCATCAAGTGTTTACAAAGTCAGCATCTGTCTGTCCAGTAGAGACCAAAAGAACTGTCTTCCTCATCCTTATGTCTTATTTCTGAATTTGACAGTCCTTCTCCCAAATACAGAGTAAAAGAAGTCTCAGATCTCTTCATGGCCACAAACTTTTTGCATCATTATAGTAAGATCAGCTAACTGAGTCAAGTGACTTCCACACACAATTAAGAATAAAGAATAGACTTATTTCCTACATTTGCCTATGAAACATGCATATTTAGTGTCAGTTTTCTAGTCATGTTCTTACCTTTTGTTAGGGTATTAGATGATTATTGTTCTACAACATTCAAAGATTTTCAAGAATAATGTAACTTTAGTATTTTTTCCTTTCATAACTTCACTGGCATCCCCTGATGTGGCTTTTCATTCTCCAAACACTCTGAAAAAGTAAACTCAATTGCCAGCTTTCAGAACAGCATTCTGTCCCATTTTCTACCCCAAAACTAATTTTTAGTTCAACAGTCACAAGATAATACAAATCTTTTTCTCCAGCCTCTGCTCTTATGTCAAGAAGAGGGGAGTAGAGGAAAAATATGGCACAAAACTATTAAAAAAATCCAAATGCACTGAATAAATACCCTATAGCTACCAAATTGTGCACTTTAATCCCTCCGAGTGCAAAATAACTGTTACTTCAATTTCCACCAAGTCTGCTGCTCTTTTTCTAGCTTGCATTACATGGGATCACAATCTTGTGCATACTTTGATTTCAGGAGCCAATATCACCTTATTTCAGATTCTGCACACATTTCTACACTTCTGCCACAACATATGGAAAAATAAGCACTGAACTAGGTGGCAGGACCATCATGAAAGTAGGAAGAATAAGGCTAGCTCCAGCACCTTTGAAATAAAAATTCTGACCCAGTACCTGATGATGTACTTTCATGAACAGAACATAGTAGAGATGATTTTAAGACTGAATCTGACTGTGGTTGATGTTTCTGAAAAATATAAAGTGCCTTTTGGAAAGATTTATAATTCATTGAAATTCTGAGATATTGTGCTTCATTTAAGTGCTATTCTTCCTCTATGTAAAAAAAAAGAACAGTCTACTTTTGGTTTGGTTTGGTTTTTTTAACAAATGGTTCACTAACATAAGTCAGTTTTTAGCCAGACACTTCTTTAAGCCGGCTTTTTTACTGAGCATGCTTTCCTATCCCACCTCTCAAATTACTAAATCATGTTCCATACTTCTTTGCAATTGTTTGGCCATCCTGATAACAGGAGCCCCAAAGAAATCAGTAAGCATAAAAAAGTGAATACACAGACAATGCGGAAGATTCAACATTGTGTGTCTGTCTGCCCCATTCCCAAACTTCAAGATGCCTCTTTTTGCAGCATGCACAGGAAGCGTTAGCATAGCAAATAATGCTATGAGCAACAGAACCACGACAAGGTCCTTCCTGAGTCTGTTGAACAACATTTAGCTTGGGTGCAGGAAATAGTTGATTAGAAGACTATAAAGACAGACTCACATAACATCAGTAACATGCTATTTCCACAGAATTGTTACCCCTTGATAACACAGAAAACATACGGTTGTATTAAAAAAGATCAAAATTATTTGTACTTTTATCTTCCTCTTCTTCTATAACTGGACTAGAGAAGAGACTGACAAATCACAGTGGCCAAAAGGGAAGAATGATCATATTGGGTGTAGGAATCCTGATATTTAAGACATCATCCCAGATTCAGTAATCCTTTCAATGCTCCTGAGAACAATACTGAGACTGATTGAGCTAGGGATGATGGTATGAAAGCATATATTCCCCTCTCTTTCCTTCATCTTCAGGGTCCCATCTACATTCTGAACTTGCTCTCCCACCAACAGAACCTTTCTGCATCTAAGACGATAACAATACAACACTCTGCAAGAGAGAAACATCAAGGAGGAACATCCCTCTTGGAAGTGTTCCTACTTGTGAAGAACTATACTGAACTGAGACAGCTATGAAAATTACAAATAATGAATCATTTGCAAATTGTGAATTTGCAAAATTCCTCAATTTTAGTAGATTTTTGGCCAAATGGTACTTTTGAATGAGTCTTACAAAGAACCAACAGAAGGGAACACTATGAGCTTGTATAAACTAGATGCAACACACCCAGAGCATGTTTTACACAAGTAGTGGTATCTATGTTGTTCTTGGAATTTGTGTTGTAGTTTAACAGCTAATGCCATTTTTATCCCCACCCACTCTTTCATCCAGGTTGCTTACCTGCAGCAGTTTTTTGGATTATTACACGCTGCCTACAACACAACTAGATAACCAAAGGGAGAAACTTTCTCAATTTAGTACAAGGACTTAAGGTGTATTTTCAGTGTCATCAAGGCATACAATGGAATGGCAGAGACTGGTCATGCCTACAGGAGGAAAATACATTAAAACGTGTTAGCTGACAAGTTAACACATTTAAAATATACTTAGCTCCTAGAGTAACCAAAGACAGTGATGACAGAAAACTTACCAGCTGGCTCCAGTTAACTCTCATTATCTACAGGACTTATCTCTAAACATTTAGGGAGTTCAAATGAAATTGAGAGATTTTGATAAACATTCTGCACCTTCAAAAGCATCTCCACTACTTTAATAGCAGCTTATGAGTGAGGGTGCTGCTGTAATGATGGAGGAAGAAGAGGTGCCAAGTGTCTCCTCTGACCAAGCACTTCTAGGGAAGTCTTTGTTCAGGATAGTTGTCAGTTTTAGCAGTAACTTGGGAAGTACCAAGAACCATGGGGCTGGGGCACTGGGCATGTCCATGACCATTTCATTTTCTGTGTTCTGTATAATGATAAAACTCCTCCCCTTAGGCCCCTCGTAAAAGTAAGAACAGTTTACGTTCCCTGCAATGAAAGTCCTCGAACAGGAACTTCATGCTGAATCTCCAAGGGTTGCTACAACTTATTCCTGAATTGAGAACATCTTCACTTTATTTGGAGTCTGCAGGAACACTTGGGTAAAGGTAACTTACTTCAGAAGTACTGCTACTATGACTGTACTTTACTGAGACAGGAGACAGATTAGAAAAGGCCACCACAGCAGAAAATGAAAATGAGTGCACACATTTTTGAGTCTACGGGATATGACTGCCTCTCAGGATACTAAAAAATGCAGAAAATATCCTTAGTTTTGTTTTATAGCATTTCTTAATATACTGAAGCAGTAATTCCACTCACCACAATCAGGAAGAACTATTTTATTGGTTATTTTTATGATGCTCACCAACAGAGTATCTGAGGATCCATCAAGCAATGAGTTTACCCTCTAGGGAAGGAACACATCCCCATTTTACAGATGGGAAAGTGATACACAAGAGGAGAGACTAAGGGACTTTCCTACGGTCATACAGGAAGTCTGTGGCTTTAACTAGGAAAAGAACCCAGACCTCCTGAGTCCCAATTCAATGCATTAGCCACAAAACCATCTCAACTGAGAGGTCAAGACTCAGACCTATCCAGACTAAATTTAGGCTTTTTTGGGTTGTAACATATGTCACTTATCTGTTAGCACAGAATTCATCATCCTTCCTAATTTCTGTTTGGATGCTGAAAGATCTTTAAAATCCAGAGCAATGCTGACAGCAGAATGAACATCTGACCAAAGGATCACTGGAAACCATTAGCAGCCGAACACATTTTCTGTACTCATTATCAGGAGACAAGTAGGAAGCTTTGAATATTCAAGTCGGTATTTACCATGAAATGGCTGCTCTGTCACAGTTTAAAATGGCACAGGCCCCGTGTTCATCTCCTGTCTAACAAATACAACAGTAGTTTCTTCACTTAGAAAGGGCAGATGGGGGAAATGAGGTCATCTGGTAAGCAGAAGGAAGGGTTAATGTCATAAAACTTTGATATATCTAGGTTTCCCCCACTGTGGAGGAAAGGCCGAGCCACAGCAGAAAAGACTCATTTAAAAAGGATATGAAAATTATTATTGCTACATTTTATTCTAACAGTAAATATGAAAATTATTTATAGTTCAGGAGAGATACTAGACCAATTATTATTTTAGAGTAGAAGCAAAAATACACCATCATTTTCAATATTTGACTAACTTTCAAACTCAGGTGTACACATTAGAACTCTCAGATCCATACCGCAGAAAAAAAGTCTTATTACACCACGTCTAATTGCAATTGTAAGGCTAATGGATTGCTTTGCTTTCAAAACTACCACCATTTTAAGCTGAAGTTCATGTGGCTCAGTCAACTTTCAATTATTTTCATTTATAAACATTTGTACAATATATGTAGAGTATATAACATACTAAAAACACCTATGTTAAAAGAACATTAGTTAGGTTGCAAAGTCAACCACTTGAAAGTTGTGTTGCCCACACAACCTTAATTCTGTCCCCTTGTGCATATGTATAAATCATTCTACAATACTCCATACTATTTTTCCCCCCAACAGGAATCTTTCCTCACTTAGTGTACAGGAAGTAAGGCATCAGTTCAATACTTCTAAGGCTCATCATTCAGTGAGAAGCCTCTGCCTTACTTACTTGCGCACTCTCCTAACTCTGCACTGAATGTAGAATTATTCATTTCCTCAGAGTCTTTTTTAAGGCACTTATCACTGCAGCATCCACACACTTCAAACATAAATACATTTATATACAGCTCTCCCCTTTGAGATAAAAGTATTACTCCCATTTTGCAGATGGGAAAACAGAGAGATATGCCTAAGGCCACACAGTGAAAGCCTAGTTTACTACTCAAAACCTACTGATTCTTAATCCTCCACTCATTCCTCCAGTCCACAATGCAGAATTACCACAGGTTCTGAGTATCCATAGCTCCCAATGACTTCTGTTACAGGCACTCAGCATTTCTGAAAATTCAGAGCTCAGGGCACCCGGAAAAGAAAAGGAACACCACAATTAGCGACTACATGTCAACATTTTACTGTAAGTGACTGGCTCAGCTTCACCACAGAAAGTCAGTGGCAGAAAGGACAGAACCAAGCTGTGTGGCATTCACCTGTCTTAACCATAAGACCATCCTTTCTCTTCCTGCTGGCCTCATCTAATTCTCAAATTCACACATTCCAATTTCTAGAGTGGAATCCTAGAGACAATAGCTTCATTCACAACATGGCACCAATTCATTTTCTGAGAACAGTCCATCCTCTGCACTGAATGAAGCACTGTGAAGAAAAACAGTATGTGACTGGTTTGGGTTAATTAGAGTATCATAATGCATATACAAAAGGAGCAGTGTTAAGGTTGTATGGGCAACAGAATCTGGCATTTCCTAGTTTTCAAATGTTTGATGTTGCAACCTAAATAGTTTTCTTTTAATGTCACTTTTGTCTGTTTTAAAAGGAGAAAGGTAAAAATGTTATGTACAACTGTAGCAACCCCTATCTCACACAACATCAGCACTGTTTGAATCCTGAACCTTCAGCTCTATAGCACAGACTTCTACCACTCAAGCTACAGAACAAACTACATTAGTTAGTAGCAGGAGAAGGCCATTATTCTGGGTAGGGGTACATGGACTGCTGAGCCCATGCACTAGTTGAGGGAAGACCAACACAGCTGTTAGGTGGAGGTGGAAGTGTTCCTGTATCATATATTGTCCCCGGGGCAGGGATGGGCAACTCATGCCATGTGCTGTCTTAAAGGTTGTTAGAGGGCCTATCCACACATACAGCAACTAGATACCCCTGGCAGGCCTGTGCCAGCCGACTCAGGCTCATAGGGCTCGAGCTGCAGTGCTGTTTCACTGCTGGGTAGACTTCCAGGCTCAGGCTGGAGCACGGGCTCTAGGACCTTCTCGGGATTGGGCCTGATCCCAGAAATCTACATAGCAGTGAAACAGCCCCACAGCCCAAGCCCCGTGAGCCCGAGTCAGATGGCACAGGACAGCTGTGGGTGTCTGGTTGCTGTGTAAATATACCCAAAGTGAGCCACAGCTAGTCCTCTCCTCTACAGCTCCAGCAGCAACGAGGCTGTAATAGTTACTAGATAGGTGATAGCACAAATTATAGATTGGCTGATTAATCAGTCTCTCAATTTAATCTTTGTTCACCCTCATAACCTCTAGGCACCTACGCAGATACAGAATCATAGCCCTATACGTATTTCAACACAACTGATTCTATGTGTCTACTTTTAGAGGAAGACTCATTTTTAAAAGTGTCGTTCAACTACAGTGAAAATTTTCCAAACCAAAAGATCTGGACAAGTCTGAGATCTTCTGCCTTTCTCCTCCTTCCTCCTAATGACACCCAAGGAGGAGGTGGCCCACACTCACTTTGGCATGAATCAGGCACAGACTGAACAGCTGAGAGAAGACTGGTCCTTGTCCTAGCATGCAAGGCTGAAGGACATGAAGGACAACTTAGGGACACATGATACAAAGATTTATACTACATTTTGTTATACGCTTCTCTTAAACAAGACTTGCTCTCTGGATTTACCATTTTAAGTGGGTGTTGAATGGACAAAAAAATTATTAAAATTACTAAAAACCTAAAAACTAATTAAGGATAATTACATAAAAACTGTCAAGCAAAGTGGAATAGTTTCACAACCAACATTTTCCAACTGAAAAAGAGGATGAGGACAGCTGCGGACACCCAACTCATCTTTCATATCTACTTTGGGCTAGTAGGCATCTGGCAAATTTTCCAGGCCCTGATAAAAGAGTACCACATAGAGTGGGCAAGTGGGAATTGCTAACCAAGTGACAACAAAAAGGAATGAAGATTAGGGAGACAGAGACATTTACTTATCTCTTCCCTCATGAAGTGTCATTTTCATCTTCAGAATACAAAATCAAATTTTGATAGAGTAAAATTAAATGAAAGCATATTGGAGTTTCCCTTTTGTAAATCACACAATTCTTGCTATATTATTGTTATAGCAATTCCAAGAACATTCCAACAAAGCAAGAGTAAAACAAATATTAGATGCCGCTTCGGGAAAAGGCATAATTTTTACTGACAACACTTTATCAAAATTAATATGCATATAAGGCAAAGCCCACTTATTGAAAAATTTTCAAATTTGTGGCACATGCTAACAAAAACAACCACAGCATACAATTTCTTTTGCTAGTACTGTTCAAATAGAAATCAGTCTAGTTTCTAATGAAACCAATTTAAATCATTAATAGCTATCACCCTACATATCAGGTCTAGTGCAGGGATCAGCCACATGCATCTTTGGCTGCCTCCTTGCGGGCAGCCATTTTTTTTGAGGGGGTGCAAGGTGCAGGCTCTGGCCGGGAGGCACTTACCACAGATGGCTCCCAGCTGGCGGCACAGCAGGGCTTGCCCCACAGCACTCCCGGAAGTGGCTGGCTAATGGTACGTGTCTGCGTGCCCCTTGGTGGGAGAGGGGCAAAGGGTCTTGATGCGCTGCCTGCACCTGCAAGCACTGCCCCCACAATTCCCATTGGCCAGCCGTGAGGATGGTGCTGGGGATCGGGGAAGTGCATGGAACCCCCCACCACCACCCCCAGTGGCGTGCAGAGACATGCCAGCAGCCAACCACTTCCAGGAGCAGTGTGGAGCCAGAACCCAGCTGCACCGCCAGCCGGGAGCTGCCTGTGGTAAGCGCCTCCGGGGCAGAGCCTGCACCTCGCATCCCCTCCCACACCTCAATCCTCTGACCCAGGTCAAAACCCCCTCCTGCACCTTAACTCCCTCCCAGACCCCGCACCCCCTCCTGCACCCCAATCCCCAGCCCCCTCCTGTTTATATTCAAATTCAAACAACAGAAGTCGCATGAAAAGTATTGGTGAGTAGCAGTAACTTCAGTATGTTTATTATTAATTGATAAATTCTAACTCTACAAGTAGCTTTGCGCGTGATGCGGCTCTCGAAAAATTTTGGTCAAAGACAAAAACAAAAAAAATAGCTCTTCTTCTCTGAAAGGTTACCAACCCCCTAGTGATTAAGTATTTGTTGGAGTTACTAATTCACCATTTTGTAATTTACTGTTTCTGTGTAGTAAAGACATTTTTCTAAATGGATTGCAGGCTAAGTCGTTAATTTGTTTATCAGATTACAGAATTCCCCTATAATAAATAATAATACATTTTACTTTACTGAAAAAATGCCTTCCATGCTCTACCTTCAGACAACACCTACATCAAAACCAATAGATTCAAAATATCAAATATAATTTAATGAAGAGCAACTTTAAGTGCTCTGATCTTAAACTGAAATTTTAAAAATGATGATTTCTATTACTTATAAGATTTCACTGTATTTTAGAGCACTAGAGAACACTAAAGAAGGGAAAATTTGTTCTTTCCTGAGAATGTCCTTTCTTGGACCTTTCTATTCCACAATTTTAACAATGAATTTCCCTCTCCCTCCTTGGTACGTAACTGGCAACACTTCAGACAGTCAGTCTTAGAAGAGGCACAGCACCATTATCTTTCAGATCTGTTCCCAGTTCACAAAATTCTATAATTTTAAAATACCACGGTTCTAGTTAACCAAAATATTCAATATAGCTATAAAATTAAAACTAATACTTGTTTGCAAGCAACCTTCAACTATTCGCAACAGATCTAACGAAGACACCTTAAACCTGTGTCTACTCAGAAGTAACTTCCAAGAGAGGATCACTTTGAGATATGAAGACTACAAGAAATTCTTTGGCAAGAACTAATTTACCTTTCTCTGTTCTTTTAGTATCCAACATCTTAACTGTGGGATGTTGACAGCAGTAAAAAGTCATCCTGGGAAAGAGAAGATTAGCTTAACAACTACGTACAATAAATGGTATCAATAGAGAAGCCAGAGATTGCGAAAAGCATCACAAACACATTCAGAAGGAGTCCCTGCCAAATATTGGGTCCTCAGAGGACAGGATATCTACACTGCAGCATCTTGAGAATGTGCAGAGAGATGAGTATGAAAGATGACAGTGTGGTCCTGACACATTTCTACCTCACTTAGATACTTATATAGCTCCTATCATCATAGAATTGAGCATCTCACAATCTTTTGCTGTATTTCTCCTCAACACTTCAGTGAGAGGGGGAAGTACTCTTATCCCCATTTTACAGATGGGGAACAGACACACTCAATTACTTGCCCCAAGTCACACAGGAAGTCTATGGCAAAACAGGTTTTCTGATTCCCAAGCTAGCTCTCTAAGGCCTGGTCTACACTACGCGTTTAAAGCGATTTTAGCAGTGTTAAACCGATTTAACACTGTACTCGTCCACACTACGAGGCCCTTTATATCGATATAAAGGCTCTTTAAATCGGTTTCTGTACTCCTCCCTGACGAAAGGAGTAGCGCTAAAATCGGTATTACCATATTGGATTAGGGTTAGTGTGGCCGCAAATCGACGGTATTGGCCTCCGGGCGGTATCCCATAGTGCACCACTGTGACCGCTCTGGACAGCAATCTGAACTCGGATGCAGCGGCCAGGTAAACAGGAAAAGCCCCACGAACTTTTGAATTTCATTTCCTGTTTGCCCAGAGTGGAGCTCTGATCAGCATGGGTGGCAATACAGTCCCAAATCCAAAAAGAGCTCCAGCATGGACCGTACGGGAGATACTGGATCTGATCGCTGTATGGGGAGACAAACCTGTTCTATCATAGCTCAGTTACAGAAGACGAAATGACAAAGCGTTTGAAAAAAATCTCCAGGCTACACAGTGCTGTATCACAAGTGTAACGGAAAGCCAAAGAATCAAATGGACACTCATGGAGGGAGGGAGGGGGTACTGAGGACTCCAGCTATCCCACAGTCCACAGCAATCTCCAAAAAATTTTTACATTCTTGGCTGAGCTCCCAATGCCTCTAGGTTCAAACACATTGTCCACCGTGGTTCAGGGCATAGCTCGACAATTTACTCCCTTCCCCCGCTCCCCGTGAAAGAAAAGGAAAAGAAATCGTTTCTTGACTTCTTTCAATGTCACTCTATGTCTACTGAATGCTGCTGGTAGATG